>NC_090035.1:3897991-4175491 GCF_037176765.1 Anolis sagrei
ATATTATTTGAGAACACAGAAATGCTGGACCACTATCACAACCACCATGTCAGACTACACAGAGAAGCCATTGA
This sequence comes from Anolis sagrei, assembly GCF_037176765.1. NCBI lineage: Eukaryota > Metazoa > Chordata > Lepidosauria > Squamata > Anolidae > Anolis > Anolis sagrei. The sequence goes on from NC_090035.1 coordinate 3,898,066, forward strand.
AATCCACAAGCACGTGGACAATTTCAACAGAAAGGAGGAGACCGTGAAAATGAACAAAATCTGGCTACCAGTATTAAAAAACTCTAAAATTGCAACAGCAAAACAGCAGAGAGGAAACAACCAGGCACATCTAATCACCTCTCAACAGAACATTTTCCCAGGCTCAGCCAGGCCTTCAAATGCTAATGAAGGTGGTCAGTTGAAACATTCACACCTAGCTCCAGCAGAGAAGAGCTCTTTGCCCCACCCCGGCCATTCCACAGATATATAAACCCTTTTTTCCTACTTCCGACAGACCTCACTACCTCTGAGGATGCTTGCCATAGATGCAGGCGAAACGTCAGGAGAAATGCCTCTAGAACATGGCCCTATAGCCCGAAAAAACCTACAAGAACCTAGTGATTCCAGCCATGAAAGCCTTCGACAATACTCAGATAGATAGATAGATAGATAGATAGATAGATAGATAGATAGATAGATAATATATGTAGATGGCTATACAGGAAATCGGATAGAAAAGCCTTTGACCTTAAATTTTCAAAGGGCTGGGAGAGCAGATAATGTGGATTCAGAAACTGGATCCTATGGCAGTGTAGGCTCATATAATCCACTTCAAAGCAGATAATGTGGATTATCCACTGGATTATATGGCAGTGTAGAAGGGACCTTAGTCTGCATTCTGAAGATGGATTATATGGCAGTGTAGATGGATCCTAAAACTCCTATGAGCCATAGCACTGAACCATGGTGGTTAAAGTGGCATTAAACTGGATTAAAGCTGTAGTGTAGATGCATCCTTGCGATCAGTCCAAGAGCATTTACTTTTGCTTGCTAGTTTCGTAGTCATTACTCAGGCGAGTGTATCTCTATATCTCCTATAGAGGACAACTAAAATGATCAAGGGTCTGGAGAACAAGCCCTATGAGGAGTGGCTTAAGGAGCTGTGCATGTTTAGCCTGAAGAAGATAAGGATGAGAGGAGATATGATAGCCATAGTTCCGTAGTCATTTCTCAGTCGAGTGTATCTCTACATCTCCCATAGAGGGCGACTAAAATGATCAAGGGTCTGGGGAACAAGCCCTATGAGGAGCGGCTTAAGGAGCTGGGCATGTTTAGCCAGAAGAAGATAAGGATGAGAGGAGATATTATAGCCATAGTTTCGTAGTCATTTCTGAGGCGAGTGTATCTCTATATCTCCTATAGAGGGCGACTAAAATGATCAAGGGTCTGGGGAACAAGCCCTATGAGGAGCGGCTTAAGGAGCTGGGCATGTTTAGCCGGAAGAAGATAAGGATGAGAGGATATATTATAGCCATAGTTTCGTAGTCATTTCTCAGGCGAGTGTATCTCTATATCTCCTATAGAGGGCGACTCAAATGATCAAGAGTCTGGGGAACAAGCCCTATGAGGAGCGGCTTAAGGAGCTGGGCATGTTTAGCCTGAAGAAGAGAAGGAGAGGAGATATGATAGCCATGTATAAATATGTGAGAGGTAGCCACAGGGAGGAGGGAGCAAGCTTGTTTTCTGCTTCCCTGGAGACTAGGACGCAATGGAACAATGGCTTCAAACTACAAGAGAGGAGATTCCACCTGAACATGAGGAAGAACTTCCTGACTGTGAGAGCCGTTTAGCAGTGGAACTCTCTGCCCCGAGTGTGGTGGAGGCTCCTTCTTTGGAAGCTTTTAAACAGAGGCTGGATGGCCATCTGTCAGGGGTGATTTGAATACAATATTCCTGCTTCTTGGCAGAATGGGGTTGGACTGGATGGCCCAGGAGGTCTCTTCCAACTCTTTGATTCTATGACTCTATGATTCTATTCAGAGTCTGTCTAACAAGGTATATCTCCATCCTCTTGTTGAGCTGTACTTTATAACATGGGAGATCTACACACTCCCACAAATGCAAAACCGCGCACCAAAAAAAGACATTGCACTCCCGAAATAGCAGCAGCAGCAATCTTATGCAAGGACTGCCAATGCAAATGCCTTCCCCACCTTAAGATCTCACTCCCTTGCTTTGGACCAAGAATAACCGGTTATCTTTAGAAGCAAGAGATATGAAGATGGAGACGAGGCACTAGACGGAGTAGCACCTCGAGACGACATTTTGGGGCGATCCAGACAAGAGAAAGTGCGATTGCAGGGAAAGTTGCAATGTCGTGCTTTGTGCTGGAGTGTGTTTCAAAACCTGTCTTGGTTCTGGGATCCGGCCACCTGCTTGGTAAACACTGCAAGCCGAGGATCTATTTTTGCTGCGGATTCTTAGAAAGAAACCCGATGGGCTTGTTTTACAGTCTGCGTTGACTGCTGACTCCGTCTGTGCATCTATTAAGGATGTGCAAGAGTATCGTTACTCTTCGTATTTCATACCAAATTCGTACTCTTCGTATTCTGTACAAAATTCGTATTCTTCGTATTTTGTACCAAATCCGTACTCTTCGTATTTCATACCAAATTTGTACTCTTCGTATTTCGTACCAAATTCTTACTCTTCGTAATTCGTACTAAATTCGTACGATTTGTGCATACGTATCGATATTAGAAACATGCAGGAAAGGTGTGTGGGAAGGAATTTAAGAATCAAAACAATCCCCAATCATTTTTGTTCCGATTCAGTAACATTCGGATGCCTCCTAAGATCAGTGTAATTTTCAATATGAGCATTAAGCAACTTTGGGAAAGCTAAGAGAACATCAAGTGCCAAAACCGTTGCAAGACACACATAAATTAGAAAAGCTAAGGCCACAAATATATAGAACCCATTTTCCTAGCTTCCAACAGACCTTACAACTTCTGAGCATGCCTGCCATAAATGTAGGTGAAATGTCAGGAGAGAATGCTTCTGGAACATGGTCAAACAGGCCTGAAAACTCACAGCAACCCACCAATCCTTTTTCTTTGGCCTGATCGCCATAAGGAAAGTACTGGGGGGTGGGACTAATGGGCAGGAGACTGAGAACACAGCATTCTGGGAAATGTAGTTTGGGAAGCTATAGATCTCTATATCTATATCTTGATGCAAGGTCAACTACAAATTCCATCATGTATACATCTGTAGAATGATGTCCAGTTTGGGAGAAATAACCTTTGTCTGTTTGAAGCAAGTGTGAATGTTGGTTCATCAAGCGCTCTGCTATGGCTGACTTCTCTGGTTAAATTACTCTGCAGTGCCTTTCTGTGCATCTATTAGGGATGTGCAAGAGTATCGTTACTCTTCGTATTTCGTACCAAATTCGTATGCTTCGTATTTTGTACCAAGTTCGTACTCTTCGTATTTCTTACCAAATTCATACTCTTCGTATTTCGTACCAAATTCTTACTCTTCGTACTTCGTACCAAATTCGTACTCTTCGTATTTCATACCAAATTCGTACTCTTTGTATTTCGTACCAAGTTCGTACTCTTCGTATTTCGTACCAAATTCATACTCTTCGTATTTTGTACACAATTCATACTCTTCGTATTTTGTACCCAATTCGTACTCTTCGTAATTCGCACCAAATTTGTACTCTTCGTATTTTGTATCAAATTCGTACTCTTCGTATTTCGTACCAAATTCGTACTCTTCGTATTTTGTACCAAATTCGTACTCTTCGTATTTTGTACCAAATTCGTACTCTTCGTATTTCGTACCAAATTCGTACTCTTCGTATTTCGTACCAAATTCGTACTCTTCGTATTTCGTACCAAATTCGTACTCTTCGTATTTCGTACCAAATTCGTACTCTTCGTATTTCGTACCAAATTCGTACTCTTCGTATTTCGTACCAAATTCGTACTCTTCGTATTTCGTACCAAATTCGTACTCTTCGTACTTCGTACCAAATTCGTATTCTTCGTATTTCGTACCAAATTCGTACTCTTCGTACTTCGTACCAAATTCGTACTCTTCGTATTTTGTACCAAATTCGTACTCTTCGTATTTTGTACCAAATTCGTACTCTTCATATTTTGTAACAAATTCGTATTCGTATTTCGTACCAAATTCGTACTCTTCGTATTTCGTGCCAAATTCACGCTCTTTGTATTTCGTACCAAATTTGTACTCTTCGTATTCCGTACCAAATTCGTACTCTTCGTATTTCGTACCAAATTCATACTCTTCGTATTTCGTACCAAATTCATACTCTTCGTATTTTGTACCAAATTCGTACTCTTCGTATTTCGTACCAAATTCGTACTCTTCGTATTTCGTACCGAATTCGTACTCTTCGTATTTTGTACCAAATTCATACTCTTTGTATTTCGTACCAAATTCTTACTCTTCGTATTTCGTACCAAATTCGTACTCTTCGTATTTTGTACCAAATTCGTACTTTTCGTATTTTGTACCAAATTCATACTCTTCGTATTTCGTATCAAATTCGTACTCTTCGTACTTCGTACCAAATCCGTACCCTTCGTATTTCGTACCAAATCCGTACTCTTCATATTTCGTACCACATTCGTACTCTTCGTATTTCGCACCAAATTCGTACTCTTCATAGTTCGTACCAAATTCGTACTCTTCATATTTCGTACCAAATTCGTACGCTTCGTATTTCATGCCAAATTCACGCTCTTTGTATTTCGTACCAAATTTGTACTCTTCGTATTTCGTATCAAATTTGTACTCTTTGTATTTCGTACCAAATTCGTACTCTTTGTATTTCGTACCAAATTCGTACTCTTCGTATTTCGTACCAAATTCGTACTCTTCGTACTTTGTACCAAATTTGTATTCTTCGTATTTCGTACCAAATTCGTACTCTTCGTATTTTGTACCAAATTCGTACTCTTCGTATTTCATACCAAATTCGTACTCTTCGTATTTCGTACCAAATTCGTACTCTTCGTATTTCATACCAAATTCGTACTCTTCGTATTTCGTACCAAATTCGTACTCTTCGTATTTTGTACCAAATTCGTACTCTTCGTATTTCATACCAAATTCGTACTCTTCGTATTTCGTACCAAATTCGTACTCTTCGTATTTTGTACCAAATTCGTACTCTTCGTATTTCATACCAAATTCGTACTCTTCGTATTTCGTACCAAATTCGTACTCTTCGTATTTCATACCAAATTCGTACTCTTCGTATTTCGTACCAAATTCGTACTCTTCGTATTTTGTACCAAATTCGTACTCTTCGTATTTCATACCAAATTCGTACTCTTCGTATTTCGTACCAAATTCGTACTCTTCGTATTTTGTACCAAATTCGTACTCTTCGTATTTCATACCAAATTCGTACTCTTCGTATTTCGTACCAAATTCGTACTCTTCGTATTTCATACCAAATTCGTACTCTTCGTATTTCGTACCAAATTCGTACTCTTCGTATTTTGTACCAAATTCGTACTCTTCGTATTTCATACCAAATTCGTACTCTTCGTATTTCGTACCAAATTCGTACTCTTCGTATTTTGTACCAAATTCGTACTCTTCGTATTCTGTACCAAATTCGTACTCCTCGTATTTTGTACCAAATTCATACTCTTTGTATTTTGTAAAAAAATTGTACTCTTTGTATTTCGTACCAAAATTGTACTCTTTGTATTTTCTATCAGATTCGTAAGATTCGTGCGTATGAATCGATATTAGAAACATGCACAAAATATGTGTGTGGGGGAGGAATTTAAGAATCGAAACATTCGGATGCCTCCGAAGATCAGTTTAATTTTCAATATGAGCATTAAGAAACTTTGGGAAAGCCAAGAGAACATCAAGTGCCAAAACTGTTCCAAGACACATGTAAATTGGAAAAGCTAAGGCCATAGATATATAGAATCCATTTTCCTAGTTTCCAACAAACTTCACAACCTCTGAGGATGCCTGCCATAGATGTGGGTGAAACGTCAGGAGAGAATGCTTCTGGAACATGGCCAGACATCCTGGAAAACTCATAACAACCCAGTGATTCTGGCCATGAAAGCCTTCGATAATAAATTGAATATCTCTACAGGGAGAAACTGTTCCAAGACACACGTAAATTGGAAAAACTAAGGTCACAGATATATCAACCCAATTTTCCTAGTTTCCAACAGACCTCACAACTTCTGAGCATGCCTGCCATAAATGTAGGTGAAATGCTAGGAGAGAATACTTCTGGAACATGATCAAACAGCCCGGAAAACTCACAACAATCCACCAATGTTTTTTCTTTGGCCCAATCGCCATAAGGAAAGCACTACAGATATCTGTATCTATATCTTGATGCAAGGTCAACTACAAATTCCATCATGTATACATCCGTAGAATAATGTCCAGGATGGGAGAAAGAACCCTTCTCTATGTAAAGCAAGTGTGAATGTTGCAATTAACAAGCTTGAACAACATTGAGTAGCCAGTCAAGTTTGCAAAGTCAACCAGTGAGGGTATCTGCATAGAGGTAGGAAGTGGAGTGTATATCTTTTTCCATATCTATATCTATATCTGTGGAATAATGTCCCGGGTGAAGAAAGAACCCGTGTCTATTTAAAGCAAGTGTGAATGTTGCAATTAGCAAGCCTGAACAACATTGAGTAGCTGGTGAAGTTTGCAAAGTCAACCAGTGAGGGTATCTGCATAGAGGTAGCAAGTGGAGTGTATATCTATATCTATATCTCAGTCGAATTATGTCCAGTGTGGGAGAAAGAACCCTTGTCTATTTAAAGCAAGTGTGAATGTTGCCATTAACAAGCTTGAACAACATTGGGTAGCCGTTGAAGTTTGCAAAGTCAACCAGTGAGGGTATCTGCATAGAGGTAGCAAGTGGGGTGTATATCTATATCCATATCTATATCTATCTCTGTGGAATAATGTCCAGGGCGAAGAAAGAACCCTTGTCTATTTAAAGGAAGTGTGAATGTTGCAATTAGCAAGCTTGAACAACATTGAGTAGCCATGAAGTTTGCAAAGTCAGTCAATGAGGGGATCTGCATAGAGGTAGCCTAGCTGTTGTTGCCTGGAGGTCTCCTCTGTCTGGGAGGTGTTAACTGACACTTGATTGTTTGCTGTCTGGAATTCCTCCGTTTCTGATTGTTGCTCTTTGATTACTGTCCTGATTTTAGAGTTTTTCAATTCTGGGAGCCAGATTATGTTCATCTTCATGGTTTCCTCCTTCCTGTTGAAATTGTCCACCTGCTTCTTGTGGATGTCAATGGCTTCTCTGTCTAGCCTGACATGGTGCTTGGGAGAGTGGTCCAGCCTTTCTGTGTTCTCATTTAATAATATTCTTTGTCCATGTTGGTTCATCAAGCGCTCTGTTATGGCTGACTTCTCTGGTTAAATTACTCTGCAGTGCCTTTCTGTGCATCTATTAGGGATGTGCAAGAGTATCGTTACTCTTTGTATTTCTCACCAAATTCGTACTCTTCGTATTTTGTACCAAGTTCGTACTCTTAGTGTGTTTTAGTGTGTTTTAATTCTCTTTTTACTACACTTTTACTACACAATCTAATCTATAATCTATGCAGTCTACAAATGTTAAAATACAGTGTCCCATGCCTGATATATATATATATATATATATATATATATATAATCTATCATCTACAATCTACAAATATTAAAATGTGTCCAACATTTGCCTATGCCTGATTATATATGATATTATATATAATCTATAATACATAATCTAATCTATCATCTACAGTCTACAAGTGTTAAAGTGCAATGTGTCCAAACGTTTGCCCATGTCTGATACACACACACACACATATGTATATAACATAATCTAATCTATCATCTACAATCTAGCTATCATCTACTAATATTAAAATGTGTCCAAACATTTGCCTATGCCTGATTATATATGCATATATATATATATATATATATATATATGATATTATATATAATCTATAGCAAATAATCTAATCTATCATCTACTGTCTACCAATGTTGAAAAGCAATGTGTCCAAACATTTGCCCATGCCTGAGATTATATATATATATATATATATATATATATATATATTCTAATGTATCATCTATCATCTCCAAATGTTAAAATGTGTCTAAACATTTGCCTATGCCTGATTTTATATATATATATGATATTATATATAATCTATAATAAATAATCTAATCTATTATCTACAGTCTACCAGTGTTGAAAAGCAATGTGTCCAAACATTTGCCCATGCCTGAGATTATATATATATATTCTAATGTATCATCTATAATTTCCAAATGTTAAAATGTGACCAGGCATTTGCCCATGCCTGATACATACAGATATAGATACACACAAATACTGTATAATATATAATCTATAATGTACCATGTATAATAATATATCAACATTTCTTGGGCCAACAAGGTAAACATTTGCTCCAAAAAGGGCTCTGCAGCCGAAAGAGTTGGAGAGCCCCTGGCGTAGATGCTCCCCATCTGATGTGCTCCCCATCTTCGTGAAATGGGGAGCACATGTCCTTCCTCTGAGCGCGTGCTCCCCATTTCACTCTCAGTATAAGATGCTGCTCTCAGTATAAGATTTAATCTCACCGGAGAGACAGGGCAACCTGGGAGTGACCTGCCCGAGAGGTCACCGCTCTGCTTCAGGACAAGCGAGGATTTAAACTCTGATTTCCTGCAAATCCAAAGGTATAACAACTGTTCCGTCTGGGAAATTGGGGGTAAGAAAGGGCACAGCTGGCGCAATGGGGCCGGCAATGAGAAAGCGCGGCAAAGGCTGCCGCACTGGGTTGCAGCCTCTCCATATATATATATATATATATATATATATATATATATATACTTTTTAAAACAACATATTTATTAATAGAAAATTTGTGACATACACACACAGAGAGACATCCTGAATATAAACAGAAATATGCAGGCATATATATATATATATATATATATATATATATATACTGCTATTATTATTATTATTATTATTATTATTATTATTACTATTACTATTACAATGCCTGAGATATATACACACATATATGGCGCAGTGGGTTAAAGCACTGAGTTGCTGAGCTTGTTGATCGAAAGGTCACAGGTTCAATTCCGGGGAGCGGCGTGAGCTTCCGCTGTCAGCCCTAGCTTCTGCCAACCTAGCAGTTCAAAAAACATGCAAATGTGAGTAGATCAATAGGTACTGCTCCGGCGGGAAGGTAACAGCGCTCCATGCAGTCATGCCAGTGGCCACATGACCTTGGAGGTGTCTACAGACAACGCTGGCTCTTCGGCTTAGAAATGGAGATGAGCACCACGTCCCAGAGTCAGACATGACTGGACTTAATGTCAGGGGACAACCTTTACCTTTACCCTATATCGATATAAATAAAATTGTAATGTTCGCTTGTGGGATTAACATAATTCAGAAACCACTGGACAAATTGTCACCCAATTCGGACACAAGACGCCTCTCAGGCCAACGAGTGACCATCAGTCATAAAAACACTGAAAAACACAGTGAAAGGGACTTAGAAAGCCAAAAAACAAAAAAAACAAAAACAAAAAATGCATAAAACCACACAAACACACATATATACACATATACACAAATATATATATACACATACACACACTCAAAACAGAAACTGGGCCACAGCAATGTGTGGCATGGGACGGCTAGTATCTATATAAATAAAAATGTAATAACACACACATATATATATATACACGCAAACACACATATATACACATATACACATGCCGGCCACATGACCTTGGAGGTGTCTATGGACAATGCTGGCTCTTCGGCTTAGAAATGGAGATGAGCACCACACCCCAGAGTCGGACACAACTGGACTTAATGTCAGGGGACAACCTTTACCATTATTATTATTATTATTATTATTATTATTATTATTATTATTCTAAAATTGGACTTATAAAATGTTTTCAAAGGTATTGTCGACCTCACAACCTCTGAGGATGCCTGCCATAGATGCAGGCGAAACGTCAGGAGGGAATGCTGCTGGAACATGGCGAAACAGCCCAAAAAACTTACAGCAACCCACTGTTTTAATAGAATCATAGAGCTGGAAGAGACCTGGAGGGCCATCCAGTCCAACCCTATTCTGCCAAGAAACAGGAAAATCACGTTCAAAGCACCCCCAACAGATGGCCACCCAGCCTCTATTTCAAAGCCTCCACCACACTCCGGGACAGAGAGTTCCACTGCTGAACACCTCTCTCTCACAGTCAGGAAGCTCTTATAGAATCATAGAATCAAAGAGTTGGAAGAGACCTCCTGGGCCATCCAGTCCAACCCCATTCTGCCAAGAAGCAGGAATATTGCATTCAAATCACCCCTGACAGATGGCCATCCAGCCTCTGTTTAAAAGCCTCCAAAGAAGGAGCCTCCACCACACTCCAGGGCAGAGAGTTCCACTGCTGAACGGCTCTCACCGTCAGGAAGTTCTTCCTCATGTTCAGATGGAATCTCCTCTCTTGTAGTTTGAAGCCATTGCTCCCTTGCGTCCTAGTCTCCAGGGAAGCAGAAAACAAGCTTGCTCCCTCCTCCTCCCTGTGGCTTCCTCTCACATATTTATACATTGCTATATCTCCTCTCAACCTTCTCTTCTTCAGGCTAAACATGCCCAGCTCCTTAAGCCGCTCCTCATAGGGCTTGTTCTTTAAACCCTTGATCATTTCAGTTGCTCTCCTCTGGACACATTCCAGCTTAGAGTCAATATCTCTCTTGAATTGTGGTGCCCAGAATAGTACTGTAAGTCGATGTACGGGTCAGCTATTGCCACAGCTCAAAAAGTAAGCCACAAAAAGGAGCCATAGCCCTGCCTGGGCATGTATTTGCGGGTCGGTGCTTAGTGAGATGCCCGCTAGCAAGGAATGGGCGCAACTATTTGCTTTCTCACACGGTAGAGGAACAGAAGCCTGTAATTCGAGACTTCTCTCCAATGCCCTTTAGAAAGGCGGCTGCTCCAAGGCTTTGGGCCCTTCGAGGCCACTCAAGGAAAGCCTTCTGGCCAAAAGGACCGGCTTGTAGAAATTTCCCAGACTTTGCCACGTTTCCCTTCTCTCCACAATTTTTCCTTCTTGTTGTTGTTCATTCGTTCAGTCGTCTCCGACTCTTCGTGACCTCATGGACCAGCCCACGCCAGAGCTCCCTGTCGGCCGTCCCCACCCCCAGCTCCTTCAAGGTCAGTCCAGTCACTTCATCCATCTTGCCCTTGGTCGGCCCCTCTTCCTTTTGTCTTCCACTTTCCCCAGCATCATTGTCTTCTCTAGGCTTTGCTGTCTCCTCATGATGTGGCCAAAGGACTTCAACTTTGTCTCTAGTCTCCTTCCCTCCAGTGAGCAGCCGGGCTTTCTTTCCTGGAGGATGGACTGGTTGGATCTTCTCGCAGTCCAAGGCACTCTCAGCACTTTCCTCCAGCACCACAGCTCAAAAGCATCGATCTTCCTTCGCTCAGCCTTCCCTCAGGTCCAGCTCTCCCATCCGTAGGTGACTACAGGGAAGACCATGGCTTGGACTAGGCAATGGATCTTGGTTGCCAGTCTGATGTCTCTACTCTTTACTCTTTGATCGAGACTGGACATTGCTCTCCTCCCAAGAAGGAAGCGTCTCCTGATTTCCTGGCCACAGTCTGCATCTGCAGTCATCTTTGCGCCTAGAAATACCAAGTCTGTCATGGCCTCCGCGTTTTCTCCCTCTATTTTCCAGTTGTCAATCATTCTTGTTGCCATCATCTTGGTTTTTTTGATGTTTAGCTGCAACCCGGCTTTTGCGCTTTCTCCTTCCACCTTGATTAGGAGGCTCCTCAGCTCCTCCTCGCTTTCGGCCATCAGAGTGGTGTCATCTGCATATCTGAGGTTGTTAATGTTTCTTCCACCATTTTCACCCCAGCTTTGCATTCCTCAAGCCCCGCACATCCTCGCATGATGTGTTCTGCATACAAGTTGAAAGAGGTTGGGTGAGAGGATGCAACCCTGCCAGACGCCTTTCCCAGTCTTGAACCAGTCTGTTGTTCCGTGGTCAGTTCTGTTACTACTTTTCCTTCTTAGATGGGGGAAAAAGAGGCTACCTTGAGCAGGGCATTGCAATGCACACTGTGCTGTCACACCCAGATCCTATAAAATAAAACTATGATGTGCTTCTCTCTTTGTCTGGGTGGACCGCGGGGGTCTTTCTTTAGAAGCTTGAGATTCCCAGCAACTGAGGCTACTACAGGTTTTGAACACCGAAACAGAATATTTATTTCTCAAAGCAAGCGGCAGCCAGATTGGTCACTGCTGTGTCAGCTCCACTGGCTGCCGGTTCAGTTCCAAGCACAATTCAAGGTGCTGGTTTTGACCTACAAAACCCTTTACGGTTCCGGTCCAGTGTATCTGTCCGAACGTATCTCCCTCTACGTCCCACCCCGGAGTTTGAGATCATCTGGGGAGTCCCTGCTCTCGACCCCACCGCTATCACAAGTGAGGCTGGTGGGGACAAGGAGCAGGGCCTTCTCAGTGGTGGCCCCTCACCTGTGGAACTCACTCCTGGGAGAAATTAGGGCATCAACATCCCTCCTCTCCTTCAGGAGGAAGGTAAAGACGTGGTTGTGGGACCAGGCCTTTGGGCAATCTGACAAATAGATAAGGACAATCGAATGACTAGGACTGACAGGACTGACAATTGTGGAATTGGAATTTGAACTATGAGATTGCGAAACGCTGACCGTCAATGAGGAGAAATGGTTTGCATTGGTTTTATTGCTTTTACTGGTTTTATGGTTGTTTTCGCCTTGCAAGAATTGTTGTTTCTGTTAATTGATGTTATTTTGTCTTATTGTTGTTATGTGATGCGAGCATCGAATTGTGCCTTGCTTTTGTAAGCTGCCCTGAGTCCCCTTCGGGGTGAGAAGGGCGGGGTAGACGCAACCTAAATCAATCAATCAATCAATCAATCAATCAAGTCCTTGCAGACTTGGCACAGCTTGTCAAAGTTACAAACAAAACAGTCAATTGGTGAAACCATAGAGATGATCTTTCTTTCTTTTTTCTTCAGTTACTGAGGTAACTCTTTCCCAAAAGGTAGAAAATATCCTGGGATCCTTTCACCCTAACCCTGAGCTGCTATGGTTAGAAAAACAGGTTTTTCCCTATTTATAGCTCAAGATTAGCTTTGGAGATGAAGTACTGCTCAATAGAAACATAGAATCCTAGAATCAAAGAGTTGGAAGAGTCCTCCTGGGCCATCCAGTCCAACCCCATTCTGCCAAGAAGCAGGAATATTGCATTCAAAGCACCCCCGACAGATGGCCATCCAGCCTCTGTTTCAAAGCTTCCAAAGAAGGAGCCTCCACCACACTCCCTCCGGGGCAGAGAGTTCCACTGCTGAACGGCTCTCACAGTCAGGAAGTTCTTCCTCGTGTTCAGATGGAATCTCCTCTCTTGTAGTTTGAAGCCATTGTTCCATTGCGTCCTAGTCTCCAAGGAAGCAGAAAGGAAGCTTGCTCCCTCCTCCTCCCTGTGGCTTCCTCTCACATATTTATGCATGGCTATCATCATATCTCCTCTCAGCCTTCTCTTCTTCAGGCTAAACATGCCCAGCTCCTTAAGCCGCTCCTCATAGGGCTTGTTCTTCAGACTCTTGATCATTTTAGTCGCCCCCCTCTGGACACATTCCAGCTTGTCAATATCTCTCTTCAATTGTGGTGCCCAGAATTGGACACAATAATATTCAATAACTTTTCTATATCTCAATTACTATCTATAACTCAATTGCTAATCTATCTATCTATTAGGGCTGGGCGGTTTCGTTTTGTAATTTCGTAATTCGTTAAAAATTCGTTTTTTTATAACGAAGCGATATTGAACCATTCAGGAGCAACTAAAAAACGAAACGAATTTTTCCAATTCGTTTCGTAATTGTTTCGGAATTGTTTCGTTATTGATTCATAAATGTTTCGTTATTATTTCCGCATGTCTGGTGCAAGTTTTAGGGTTGCTGTTTGTTTTCTCAGTGAAAAAAAATATAATTATCACACCAACAGTCAACAATGGAGAGGGAAGCTTCAGAAGTTTTTTTAGCGTATTGCGCAATCGCGGCCACCATTAACGAATCGATTCGTAATCGATTCGTAATTGTTTTATGATTTCCAAAATTTCGTAAATATCGAACTTTTTTTAAGGAAAATTTCGGAATTCTTTTAAATAACGAAACGCAAAAAAACCCTAAAAATGAATTGAGTTTAGAAACAAATTTTTCCGTGTTTGGACAGCCCTACTATCTATCTCTCTATCTCTCTATCTATCTATCTCAATTAGCTTCTTTATCCATATCACTCAATCACTCAATTGTACTTACAATGATTTTTTCAGAGCTACCTAGCTGACCAACAGCACATCTGAAGCTTTCTTTCTCTACTGAAGGAGGCAGGGGAGATCCCAAAATGGAGATCTCATCCCCTGGAAAAAGGGCGGTCTCTAGATCCAAAGAGATAATTTTCTAAACCAGTAACTGCAGAGGGCCTGCAGGCTGGCTTTGCAGACTCTGATACTGTTGAACTTCCAGGGTGCTGCTGGGTCTGTAGCAGCCCTGGGGAAATGCAAAAGAACACTATCCCATGCAACTAAAAGGTAATGCAAACTATGCTCCTGGAAGAAGGAATACACACATCGCTGTGTGTTGTCCCCGCAGCCTGGCGACGTTGCCGGCATTGGCAGCTCTCCGTCCTTCTGCTCTGCTACTTGATCCATGCCAACGCAGGGCGATAAGTGTTGGCGAATGACATACCCAACTCTTGACTCTGTGGAAGTCAAGAAGGGGGACAAGGGCGCCGTACCCTTCAGCAAGACCCACAGAAGGGCCTGAATTGCAAAGATACGGAATGAGTGTCAACAGTCCATGAGAGAAAGATCTCTGAGTCTTCGTGGGGAACAAGCAGAGCGTGAGCCAAGGGTGTGATGCAGCAGCACAAAAAGCCAATGGGATTTTGGGCTGCACCCAAAGGGGTCGAGTGTCTGGATTGAGGGAAGTCAAGGTGCCCCTCTCTTGTTTCTTTATGTATTTATTTATTTACAGTATTTATATTCTGCCCTTCTCACCCAGGGCGGATTATAGTGCACATATACATGGCAAACATTCGATGCCACAGACACACAACATATGTATAGACAGACACACAGAGGCTATTTAACTTTCCAGCTTCATGAGGGTATGCTTTGAATTCCAGCCACCGGGGGAGCTGTTGCTTAACCGTCCACTTGTGAAACCGATAGAGTACTTCCTCATTCTTTTGCATGCTGCTGGAGAGTTTTATGACATCGTAAATTAGTTAAATTAGCCTTCCCGCATAAGCAGTACCTAAATTTCCTACTTGACAGATACAACTGTCTTTCCAGCTTCATGAGTGTATGCTTTTTGAATTCCGGCCACTAGGGAAGGTGTCGCTTCATTGTCCACTTGTGACACTGATGGAGTACTTCCTCATTCTTTTGCATGCTGCTGGAGAGTTTTATGACATCGTAAAGTAGTTAAATTAGCCTCCCCGCATAAGCAGTACCTAAATTTCCTGCTTGACAGATACAACTGTCTTTCCAGCTTCATGAGTGTATACTTTTTGAATTCTGGCCATCGGAGGAGCTGTCGCTTCACCGTCCACTTGTGACACCGATGGAGTACTTCCTCATTCTTTTGCATGCTGCTGGAGAGTTTTATGACATCGTAAAGTAGTTAAATTAGCCTCCCCGCATAAGCAGTACCTAAATTTCCTGCTTGACAGATACAACTGTCTTTCCAGCTTCATGAGTGTATACTTTTTGAATTCTGGCCATCGGAGGAGCTGTCGCTTCACCGTCCACTTGTGACACCGATGGAGTACTTCCTCATTCTTTTGCATGCTGCTGGAGAGTTTTATGACATCGTAAAGTAGTTAAATTAGCCTCCCCGCATAAGCAGTACCTAAATTTCCTACTTGACAGATACAACTGTCTTTCCAGCTTCATGAGTGTATACTTTTTGAATTCTGGCCATCGGAGGAGCTGTCGCTTCACCGTCCACTTGTGACACCGATGGAGTACTTCCTCATTCTTTTGCATGCTGCTGGAGAGTTTTATGACATCGTAAATTAGTTAAATTAGCCTTCCCGCATAAGCAGTACCTAAATTTCCTACTTGACAGATACAACTGTCTTTCCAGCTTCATGAGTGTATGCTTTTTGAATTCCGGCCACTAGGGAAGGTGTCGCTTCATTGTCCACTTGTGACACTGATGGAGTACTTCCTCATTCTTTTGCATGCTGCTGGAGAGTTTTATGACATCGTAAAGTAGTTAAATTAGCCTCCCCGCATAAGCAGTACCTAAATTTCCTGCTTGACAGATACAACTGTCTTTCCAGCTTCATGAGTGTATACTTTTTGAATTCTGGCCATCGGAGGAGCTGTCGCTTCACCGTCCACTTGTGACACCGATGGAGTACTTCCTCATTCTTTTGCATGCTGCTGGAGAGTTTTATGACATCGTAAAGTAGTTAAATTAGCCTCCCCGCATAAGCAGTACCTAAATTTCCTGCTTGACAGATACAACTGTCTTTCCAGCTTCATGAGTGTATACTTTTTGAATTCTGGCCATCGGAGGAGCTGTCGCTTCACCGTCCACTTGTGACACCGATGGAGTACTTCCTCATTCTTTTGCATGCTGCTGGAGAGTTTTATGACATCGTAAAGTAGTTAAATTAGCCTCCCCGCATAAGCAGTACCTAAATTTCCTACTTGACAGATACAACTGTCTTTCCAGCTTCATGAGTGTATACTTTTTGAATTCTGGCCATCGGAGGAGCTGTCGCTTCACCGTCCACTTGTGACACCGATGGAG
Source organism: Anolis sagrei (assembly GCF_037176765.1). Classification (NCBI taxonomy): domain Eukaryota; kingdom Metazoa; phylum Chordata; class Lepidosauria; order Squamata; family Anolidae; genus Anolis; species Anolis sagrei. The sequence continues at coordinate 3,914,813 of NC_090035.1, forward strand.
TACTTCCTCATTCTTTTGCATGCTGCTGAAGAGTTTTATGACATCGTAAATTAGTTAAATTAGCCTTCCCGCATAAGCAGTACCTAAATTTCCTACTTGAGAGGTGCAACTGTCTTTCGGGCTGCAAAGGTCGACAGCAAGTTAGATAAATGGTTAGGAGCTTACTCCGATCCGGGCTAGCTTCGAACTCATAACCTTTCGGTCAGTAGTGATTTTAATGCAGCTGACTCCCAACCAACTGCGCCACAACCCTGCTTTGGTTAGACTTTTTTACCTGGAATTACACTGTGTCCAACTCTGGGCACCACAGTTCAAAAGAGAGATTGACTCTAAGCTGGAAGATGTCCATTTGAGGGCAACTAAAATGATCAAAGGTCTGGAGACCATGAATCCCTATGAGGAGCGCCTTAAAGAGCTGGGCAAGTTTACCCTGAGAGGAGACATGAGAAGAGCCATGTACAAATATGTGAAAGGCTGTCCTAAGGAAGAGGGAGCAGGCTTCCTTTCTGCTGCTCCGCAAACTAGGACTCAATGGAGCCATGGGTTCAAATGACAAGAAAGGAGATTCTACCTGAACATTAAGAAGAACTTCCTAATCTTATGAGCTGTTCAGCAGTGGAACTCTTTGCTTCAGAGTGTGGTGGAAGCTCCTTCCTTGGAAATTTTTATACAGAGACAGGATGGCAATTTTTATACAGAGACAGGGAAAATTTTGTGCAGGGTCCCATTCAAATTTTACTAGTATATATATACCTGTGTTGTCAGTGTTGGAGGGCCACTGCCCTTTGCTTTAATCCCTTCTGTCTCTTTCCTTCCCATCATTCTTTCCCCTTTCCTTTCTTCTACTTCCTTCCCTCCTTTTTCTTTCTTCCCCTTCTTTTCTCCCTTCTCCATTCTTTCCCCCCTTCTGTTTTCTCCTCCCTCCCTTCCTTCCTTTTGTCCTCCTTCCCTCCCTCCCTCTTTTCCTTCTCCATTCCTTTCCTTTCTTTTCTCCTTCCTTCCTTCCTTCCTTCCGCCCTCCATCCCTCCCTCCTTCTTTCCTTCTTCATTCTTTTTTTCTTTTTCTCCTTCCTTCCTTCTGCATTACTTTCCCCTTCTTTCCCCCTCCCTCTCCTTCCTTCCTTCCTTCCTTCCTTCCTTCCTTCCTTCTGCATTCCTTTCCCCTCTTTTTTTCCCTCCCTCCCTCCCTTCCACATTCCTTTCCCCTATTCTTCCTTCCTTAATTTTGTCCATCCTCCCTCCCTCCCTCCTTTCCTTCTCCATTCTTTTCTTTTCTTTTTCTCCTTCCTTCCTTCCCTCCTTCCTTCCTTCCGCCCTCCATCCCTCCCTCCTTCTTTCCTTCTTCATTCTTTTTTTCTTTTTCTCCTTCCTTCCTTCTGCATTACTTTCCCCTTCTTTCCCCCTCCCTCTCCTTCCTTCCTTCCTTCCTTCCTTCCTTCCTTCCTTCCTTCCTTCTGCATTCCTTTCCCCTCTTTTTTCCCTCTCTCCCTCCCTTCCACATTCCTTTCCCCTATTCTTCCTTCCTTAATTTTGTCCATCCTCCCTCCCTCCCTCCCTCCTTTCCTTCTCCATTCTTTTCTTTTCTTTTTCTCCTTCCTTCCTTCCTTCCTTCCTTCCTTCCTTCCTTCCTTCCACATTCCTTTCCCCTTCTTCCCCCTTCCTCTCCCCCTCCCTCCCTTCTCCCTCTGTCCCTCCCTTCCTCTTTTCCTTCTCAATTCTTTCCTTTTCTTTTCCTCCTTCCTTCCTTCTGCATTCCTTTCCCCCTTCTTCCCCCCTTTCTCTCCCTCCCTCCCTCCCTCCCTCCCTCCCTCCCTTTTCTCCATTCCTTTCCCCTTCTTTTCCTCCTTCCCTCCTTCCTTTGTGGCTCTTTCCTCCCTCCCTTCCCCTCATACACAGGCTTCCTTTCTTTCCCAGTGACATCACGGAGGGGCACTTCACCTAGCACCATCCTTGGTGGTACAAACAGACAGACATGCTTTGACATAAGTATATAAACAGATAGATAAGAGCGATTGATTGATTACACACACTTGAGTTTCTCCAGTCCTCTTCCACCAGTGTTGATGCTGCTAAAGAACTTCCCAGCTAGACAGAGGATGAGGAGGGAGAAGGGGTTGGACAGGTGTGAGAAGAGGTCACAGAAAGAAGCTTTACTGGCATTGTTAAGCGAGGTTCAGTCCATGTGTCTGCCCCAAAATCCTGCCTTCCACCCAAGATCTAGCTTTCGAGGAGGAGGGACTTTTGATTACTTTGATTGAAGCCAGTAATCGGAAACTTCTCAAAGCACAGCAGACAAAGAGTCAGTACAAGAAAACTGCACTCCAAACCAGAGCTGACAGCTGGCACAACAAAGCACGTTGTATGATATGGAAATGCGGGACAGGTGCCTCTCTGATTCCGGTTGAGCATCTCCTGGGGTTTTGAACTCTCTTAATGCTTTCCTGGCTTCGCAGGGATCTGTTCCACCCGCCTTTGATTGCGCTGTCACAGCTTGCACTTGACAAGCTGTTGTGTCGTTGTCGTTGTCGTTCCTATTGTTGTTGATCAATTAGGCGCCGCCGCTCTCTGATGTCTCATCCCGGGCGGTTGGGTTTCAATCAGGACAAAAGGGAGGCTTGCGTGTTGTTTTGCGCCCCGAGAACTTAAGTGCAGATGTAAATCCTGGTAAAATTTCATTTTGCTTGGCAAGGATGACAAACTTCATTGTTTTTATCCCCGCTGTGTGGAAGCCTATGAAAACGGCGCCGTGCTCCGCGGACGAGTCACAATTGGCAATTTGCAGGCATACCCTGGATCTCAAAATAAATGGGCTTCGGATCTTTAGCAGAAAATGTGGGTCTGATGGAAGTGAAGCGAGTGGAGTGAATATATCTATATATATAAAAAGCTTCTGGTCGTTGTGAGTGACATCGCGACTCAAAAACCGCTGGACTAATTGCCACCCAATTTGGCCACAAGACACCTACTAACTCAAGGAGCGACTATCGCTAAAAAAATAGATTTTGTAATTTGAGAGTTGTAGTTGTGGGATTTATAGTTCACCTACAATGAAAGACAACTACCAACGATGGAATTGAACCAAACTTGACACACAGGACTCCCATGACCAACAAAAAATACTGGAAGGGTTTGCTGGACACTCACCTTGGGTTTGGGAGTTGTAGTTCACCTGCAATCAAAGAGTATTCTGAACTCCACCAACAATAGAATTGAACCAAACTTGGCACACAGAACTCCCATGACCAACAGAAAATACTGGAAGGGTTTGGTGGACATTAACCTTGAGTTTGGGAGTTGTCGTTGCTGGGATTTATAGTTCACCTACAATCAAAGAGCTCCACCAACGATGGGATTGAACCAAACTTGACACACAGGACTCCAATGACCAACAGAAAATACTGGAAGGGTTTGGTGAACACTGACTTTGAGTTTGGGAGTTGTAGTTCACCTGCAATCAAAGAGCATTCTGAACTCCACCAACAATGGAATTGAACCAAACTTGACACACAGGACTCCCATGACCAACAGAAAATACTGGAAGGGTTTGGTGGGCATTGACCTTGAGTTTGGGAGTTGTAGTTGCTGGGATTATAGTTCACCTACAATCAAAGAGCTCCACCAACAATGGAATTGAACCAAACTTGACACACAGGACGCCCATGACCAACAGAAAATACTGGAAGGGTTTGGTGGACATTAACCTTGAGTTTGGGAGTTGTAGTTGCTGGGATTTATAGTTCACCTACAATCAAAGAGCTCCACCAACGATGGAATTGAACCAAACTTGACACACAGGACTCCAATGACCAACAGAAAATACTGGAAGGGTTTGGTGGACATTGACCTTAAGTTTGGGAGTTGTAGTTCACCTGCAATCAAAGAGCATTCTGAACTCCACCAATGATATAATTGAACCAAACTTGGCACACAGGACTCCCATGACCAACAAAAAATACTGGAAGGGTTTGATGGACATTGACCTTGAGTTTGGGAGTTGTAGTTCACCTCCATCCAGAGAGCCCTGTGGACTCAAACAACAAAGGATCTAGAGAAAACTTGGTACGAATACTCCATATACCCAAATATGAACACAGAAGGAGTTTGGGGGAAATAGTCCTTGACATTTGGGAGTTGTAGTTACTGGGATTTATAGTTCACCTCCAATCAGAGCATTCTGAGCCCCACCAATAATAGAATTGGGCCAAACTTCCCACACAGATCAAAAATGGACAAGAGCAACCACATTTTCTGTAGCTTTAAACAATTCTTCCTCTGTGTGTGAGGCAGGGCATTGTGGACAGGCATACAGATGCAGGTTGCCTTCTAAGTAGGCTCAAGCCAAAACAAACTGCTGCAGCATCTCCTGGTTGGCTGCATTTCCCCATTCATAACCTTTCTAAGGTTGACTTCCCAGTAGGCTCAGGCAAAAAACAACCTGATTCACTATGTCCTAGATGGGTGCATTTCCCCATTAATATCCTTTCCCATCTTGATCTTTCTCTAAGGTTGCCTTCCCAGTAGACTCAGGCCAAAACAAACCGCTGCAGCATCTTCTAGATGGGTGCGTTTCCCCATAAATAACCTTTCCTATCTTGATCTTACTCTAAGGTTGCCTTCCCAGTAGACTCAGGCAAAATCAAACTGCTGCAGCATCTCCTAGGTGGGAGCATTTCCTTATTAATATCATTTCCTTATCTAAGGTTGCCTTCCCAGTAGGCTCAGGCCAAAACAAACTGCTGCAGCATCTCCTAGATGGGACAATTCCCCCATTAATAACCTTTCCCATCCTGATCTTACTCTAAGGTTGCCTTCCCAGTAGACTCAGGCCAAAACAAACCGCTGCAGCATCTCCTAGATGGGAGCATTTCCTCATTAATAACCTTTCCTATCTAAGGTTGCCTTCCCATTAGGCTCAGGCCAAAACAAACTGCTGCAGCATCTCCTAGATGGGTCAATTCCCCCATTAATAACCTTTCCCATCCTGATCTTACTCTAAGGTTGCCTTCCCAGTAGACTCAGGCCAAAACAAACCGCTGCAGCATCTCCTAGATGGGAGCATTTCCTCATTAATAACCTTTCCTATCTAAGGTTGCCTTCCCAGTAGGCTCAGGCCAAAACAAACCGCTGCAGTACCTCCTAGATGGGGTATTTTCCCATTAATAACCTTTCCTATCTTGATCTAACTCTAGTTGACTTCCCAGTAGGCTGAGGCCAAAACAAACTGCTGCAGCATCTCCTAGATGGGTGCATCTCCCCATTAATAACCTTTCCTATCTAAGGTTGCCTTCCCAGTAGGCTCAGGCCAAAACAAACCGCTGCAGCATCTCCTAGATGGGAGCATTTCCTCATTCATAACCTTTCCTACCTAAGGTTGCCTTCCCAGTAGACTCAGGCCAAAACAAACCGCTGCAGCATCTCCCAGATGGGAGCATTTCCTCATTCATAACCTTTCCTACCTAAGGTTGCCTTCCCAGTAGACTCAGGCCAAAACAAACCGCTGCAGCATCTTCTAGGTGGGAGCATTTCCTCATTCATAACCTTTCCTATCTAAGGTTGTCTTCCCAGTAGGCTCAGGCCAAAACAAACCGCTGCAGCATCTCCTAGGTGGGAGCATTTCCTCATTAATAACCTTTCCTACCTAAGGTTGCCTTCCCAGTAGGCTCAGGCCAAACCAAACCGCTGCAGCATCTCCTAGATGGGAGCATTTCCTCATTCATAACCTTTCCTATCTAAGGTTGCCTTCCCAGTAGGCTCAGGCCAAAACAAACCGCTGCAGCATCTCCTAGGTGGGAGCATTTCCTCATTAATAACCTTTCCTATCTAAGGTTGCCTTCCCATTAGGCTCAGGCCAAAACAAACTGCTGCAGCATCTCCTAGATGGGTCAATTCCCCCATTAATAACCTTTCCCATCCTGATCTTACTCTAAGGTTGCCTTCCCAGTAGACTCAGGCCAAAACAAACCGCTGCAGCATCTCCTAGATGGGAGCATTTCCTCATTAATAACCTTTCCTATCTAAGGTTGCCTTCCCATTAGGCTCAGGCCAAAACAAACTGCTGCAGCATCTCCTAGATGGGTCAATTCCCCCATTAATAACCTTTCCCATCCTGATCTTACTCTAAGGTTGCCTTCCCAGTAGACTCAGGCCAAAACAAACCGCTGCAGCATCTCCTAGATGGGAGCATTTCCTCATTAATAACCTTTCCTATCTAAGGTTGCCTTCCCAGTAGGCTCAGGCCAAAACAAACCGCTGCAGTACCTCCTAGATGGGGTATTTTCCCATTAATAACCTTTCCTATCTTGATCTAACTCTAGTTGACTTCCCAGTAGGCTGAGGCCAAAACAAACTGCTGCAGCATCTCCTAGATGGGTGCATCTCCCCATTAATAACCTTTCCTATCTAAGGTTGCCTTCCCAGTAGGCTCAGGCCAAAACAAACCGCTGCAGCATCTCCCAGATGGGAGCATTTCCTCATTCATAACCTTTCCTACCTAAGGTTGCCTTCCCAGTAGACTCAGGCCAAAACAAACCGCTGCAGCATCTTCTAGGTGGGAGCATTTCCTCATTCATAACCTTTCCTATCTAAGGTTGTCTTCCCAGTAGGCTCAGGCCAAAACAAACCGCTGCAGCATCTCCTAGGTGGGAGCATTTCCTCATTAATAACCTTTCCTACCTAAGGTTGCCTTCCCAGTAGGCTCAGGCCAAACCAAACCGCTGCAGCATCTCCTAGATGGGAGCATTTCCTCATTCATAACCTTTCCTATCTAAGGTTGCCTTCCCAGTAGGCTCAGGCCAAAACAAACCGCTGCAGCATCTCCTAGGTGGGAGCATTTCCTCATTAATAACCTTTCCTACCTAAGGTTGCCTTCCCAGTAGGCTCAGGCCAAACCAAACCGCTGCAGCATCTCCTAGATGGGAGCATTTCCTCATTCATAACCTTTCCTATCTAAGGTTGCCTTCCCAGTAGGCTCAGGCCAAAACAAACCGCTGCAGCATCTCCTAGGTGGGAGCATTTCCTCATTAATAACCTTTCCTACCTAAGGTTGCCTTCCCAGTAGGCTCAGGCCAAACCAAACCGCTGCAGCATCTCCTAGATGGGAGCATTTCCTCATTCATAACCTTTCCTATCTAAGGTTGCCTTCCCAGTAGGCTCAGGCCAAAACAAACCGCTGCAGCATCTCCTAGGTGGGAGCATTTCCTCATTAATAACCTTTCCTACCTAAGGTTGCCTTCCCAGTAGGCTCAGGCCAAAACAAACTGCTGCAGCATCTCCTAGATGGGAGCATTTCCTCATTCATAACCTTTCCTATCTAAGGTTGCCTTCGCAGTAGGCTCAGGCCAAAACAAACCGCTGCAGCATCTCCTAGATGGGAGCATTTCCTCATTAATAACCTTTCCTATCTAAGGTTGCCTTCTCAGTAGGCTCAGCAAAAACAAACCGCTGCAGCATCTCCTAGATGGATGTATTTCCCTGTTAGTAACGTTGTCCATCTTGACCACACTCTCACACTGCTTGGGTTTTGGACAGTGTGCAACTGAACCGTCTTGCTAAAGGCAAGGAGGACTTGGCATTAGCGATGGCTTTGTCGCAGAAGTGCCGCCGAATGCCACCAAGCGCCTGCCTCTGCTCGGCGGGGTTCCTGTCCTGGGGGAGGCTAATGGCCCTCCTTCGCGAGGCCAGTCACTCGGAAGAGGCCTCGGCCAGAATGGCCCCCTGGCTCAGGCTCCTCTCTGCGGGACACTAAGTGTCACCCATTGTTCCGCCTTTAGAGCCGGGCCCGTTTGCTCCATTTAAAAAACAAACACTTTTAGTCCGAAACCTTTCCTCTTCGGAAGTCACAAAGCTTGCCCAAGGCCCCCCGAGGAATATTTCTATTTTCAGAAAGACACAGGCAATTAAGGCGGCGAAGTGTGGCTAAATGTCAGCTCTCCGGTTCAAGATGGGCGCATTCGGAGTTCAAAGTGGAATTGTAGTTTGCACAGAATTAACTCTGCCGTGGAGAGGAGACACACAGAATCATAGAATCCTAGAATCAAAGAGTTGGAAGAGACCTCATGGGCCATCCAGTCCAACCCCATTCTGCCAAGAAGCAGGAATATTGCATTCAAATCACACCTGACAGAAGGCCATCCAGCCTCTGTTTAAAAGCTTCCAAAGAAGGAGCCTCTACCACACTCCGGGGCAGAGAGTTCCACTGCTGAACGGCTCTCACAGTCATAGAATCATAGAATACTAGAATCAAAGAGTTGCAAGAGACCTCATGGGCCATCCAGTCCAACCCCATTCTGCCAAGAAGCAGGAATATTGCATTCAAATCACCCCTGACAGATGTCCATCCAGCCTCTGTTTAAAAGCTTCCAAAGAAGGAGCCTCCACCACACTCCGGGGCAGAGAGTTCCACTGCTGAACGGCTCTCACAGTCAGGAAGTTCTTCCTCGTGTTCAGATGGAATCTCCTCTCTTGTAGTTTGAAGCCATTGTTCCATTGCGTCCTAGTTTCCAGGGAAGCAGAAAGGAAGCTTGCTCCCTCCTCCTCCCTGTGGCTTCCTCTCACATATTTATGCATGGCTATCATATCTCCTCTCAGCCTTCTCTTCTTCAGGCTAAACATGCCTAGGTCTTTAAGCCACTCCTCATAGGGCTTGTTCTCCAGACCCTTGATCTGCTCCCTCCTCCCTGTGGCTTCCTTTCACATATTTATACATGGCTATCCTATCTCCTCTCAGCCTTCTCTTCTTCAGGCTAAACATGCCCAGCTCATTAAGCCGCTCCTCATAGGGCTTGTTCTCCAGACCCTTGATCATTTGAGTCGCCCTCCTCTGGACACACTCCAGCTTGTCAACATCTCTCTTGAATTGTGGTGCACAGAATTGGACACAATATTCCAGGTGTGGTCTAACCAAGGTGGAATAGAGCATGGGGAGCAGGACTTCCCTGGATCTAGACACTATGTTCCTCTTGATGCAGGCCAAAATCCCATTGGCCTTTTTTGCCGCCACATCACATTCCTGGTTCATGCTTAACTTGTTGTCCACGAGGACTCCAAGATCTTTTTCACACGTACTGCTCTCGAGCCAGGCATCGTCCCCCATTCTGTATCTTTGCATTTCGTTTTTCCTGCCAAAGTGGAGTATCTTGCATTTGTCCCTGTTGAACTTCATTGTGTTAGTTTTGGCCATTCATCTCTCTAATCTGTCAAGATCCCTTTGAGTCCTGCTCCTGTCCTCTGGAGTCTTGGCTCTCCCTCCCAATTTGGTGTTGTCTGCAAACTTGATGATCCTGCCTTCTAGCCCTTCCTCTAAGTCATTAATAAAGATGTTGAACAGGACTGGGCCCAGGACAGAACCCTGCGGATGGCACTCCACTCGTCACTTCTTTCCAGGATGAAGAGGAAGCATTGGTGAGCACCCTCTGGGTTCATCCATTTAACCAATTACAGATCCACCTCACCGTACTTTTGCCACATTAGACTAGTTTGTTTGCCAGCAGGTCATGGGGGACCTACTGGCAAAAGGTAGCAGGTCAGAGGTAGAACCCTTCCCAGTTGGCTCACACAAAAGCAATCTGCCCCAGCCCTTCCTCGCTTGCCTGATCTTTCTCATGGATAACATTTGCAATCCTGCGTTGTTAAAGGCTTTCAAGGCCAGAATCAATGTGTTGCTGTGAGTTTTCCGGGATGCCTGGCCATGTTCGAGAAGCATTCTCTCCTGACATTTCCCCCACATCTATGGCAGGCATCCCCAGAGGTTGTGAGGTCTGTTGGGAACTAGGAAAATTGGGTTTATATCTCTGTGGAATGATGTCCAGGGTGGGAGAAAGAATACTGCCATTGGCCACATCCTGGTGCAGTTTGGAGGAGGAGGGACCACGGATGATGGAGCTTGCAGTACCTTCACTCACTTTAAGAGACCACTGCTACTCTCATCCAATGACTGATCAAGACCAAACTTGGCACACAGAGCCCCCATGACCCACTCTACATCCTGGTGCAGAGTTTGGAGGAGGTGAAGAGTTTGGAGGAGGAGGGACCACGTATGATGGGACTTGCAGTACCTTCACTCACTTTCCGAGACTGCTGCGACTCTCATCCAATGACTGATCAAGACCACACTTGGCACACAGCGTCCTCATGACCTACTACATCCTGGTGCAGTTTGGAGGAGGAGGGACCACGTGTGATGGGACTTGCAGTACCTTCACTCACTTCCCGAGACCGCTGTGTCCCTCATCCAATGACTGATCAAGACCACACTTGGCACACAGAGCCCCCATGACCCATTCTACATCCTGGTGCTGTTTGAGGAGGAGGGACCATGGATGATGAGACTTGCAGTACCTTCACTCACTTCCCGAAACTGCTGAGACCCTCATCCAATGACTGATCAAGACAACACTTGGCACACAGAGACCTCATGACCTGCTCTGCATCCTGGTGCAATTTGGAGGAGGGACCACGTATGATGGGACTTGCAGTACCTTCACTCACTTCCCGAGACCGCTGCGACCCTCATTCAATGACTGATCAAGACCAAACTTGGCACACAGTGCCCTCATGACCTACTCTACAACCTGGTGCAGTTTGAAGGAGGATGGACCACGGATGATGGGACTTGAAGTACCTTCATCCACTTCTCGAGACTACTGCGACCCTCATCCAATGACTGATCAAGACCAAACTTGGCACACAGAGCCCTCATGACGTACTCAACAACCTGGTGCAGTTTGGAGGAGGAGGGACCACGGATGATGGGACTTGCAGTACCTTCACTCACTTCCCGAGACCGCTGCAACCCTCATCCAAAGACTGATCAAGACCACACTTGGCACACAGAGCCCCCATGACCCATTCTACATCCTGGTGCTGTTTGAGGAGGAGGGACCATGGATGATGGGACTTGCAGTACCTTCACTCACTTCCCGAGACTGCTGCGACTCTCATCCAATGACTGATCAAGACCACACTTGGCACACAGCGCCCTCGTGACCTACTCTACATCCTGGTGCAGTTTGGAGGAGGAGGGACCACGGATGATGGGGCTTGCAGTACCTTCACTCACTTTAAGAGACCACTGCGACTCTCATCCAATGACTGATCAAGACCACACTTGGCACACAGAGCCCTCATGACCTACTCTACAACCTGGTGCAGTTTGGAGGAGGATGGACCACGGATGATGGGACTTGAAGTACCTTCACTCACTTTCAGAGACCACTGCGACTCTCATCCAATGACTGATCAAGACCACACTTGGCACACAGAGCCCCCATGACCCATTCTACGTGCTGGTGCAGTTTGGAGGAGGCTGGACCATGGATGATGGGATTTGAAGTACTTTCACTCACTTTCAGAGACCACTGTGACCCTCATCAATGACTGATCAAGACCAAACTTGGCACACAGCGCCCTCATGACCCACTCTACATCCTGGTGCAGTTTGGAGGAGGAGGGACCACGGATGATGGGACTTGAAGTACCTTCATCCACTTCTCGAGACCGCTGCGACCTTCATGCAATGACTGATCAAGACCAAACTTGGCACACAGAGCCTCCATTATTCACTACATCCTGGTGCAGTTTGAGGAGGATGGACCATGGACGATGGGACTCACAGTACTTTCACTAACTTCCCGAAACCACTGCAAACCACTGCAAGCTGATAAAGACCAACCTTGGCACACAATGCCGGGTGCCCAAGCTAGTAAATAATAAATAATAGTTCACTTGCACCCAGAGAGCACTGTGATCCCAAATAGCGATGCACACATGCCTGATACGTCCAAATTTGAATATTGGAAGGGTTTGGGTGGAATTGACTTTGACTTTTGGAGTTGTAGTTCACCTACATCCAGAGACACTGTTTTGAGGCCAGAAATTTTCATTTTGTGAAATGGAAGAGAGAGGACGCGCCAAAGTGTCTCTCCGACGGTCGGGCTCTGCGTGTGAGCTCGTCCCCAAATCTTCACCCAAGGTCATCGGCTCCAGGGCCGGCAATGGCCTCTCTTGCATTGGCACCGTGGGGAGCCCGGCTTTCTGCTGTAACCTTTCGGCTAATGAGGTAACAAGATGCTCGGGATGTTTGCAGCCTTGGAGAAGCCGCAACTGAAAGGTCTGCGCGGTCCCAGCAAAAAAGGGAGGCCCCAGGCCGCAGGAGGGATCTCCAGTTGCCACAGAAACAGGCGTCATCCAGTCAGCCTCCTCTGGCATCCAAGACTTGGCGAGGATGAGCCATTCTGGGCTTGGTTACGAGAAGCTCGGCCTGTCATTAAACATCAAGATAACCAAAGTGCTCTTCCAGCAGTCACTGGCCAATCCCTCTCCAATGACAGAATTACAGCGTAATGGTGTAACGTTAGAAAATGTGGACCATTTCCGTAACCCTTGGCAGCCACCTCTCCACCAAAGTCAACATCGACACTGAAATACAACACCGCCTGAGCTCTATGCCTGCGAAACGTGGACTGTCTACAGACGTCACATGCAACTCCTGAAACAATTCCATCAGCATTGCCTCCGAAAAATCCTGCAAATCTCTTGGGAAGAAAAGCAGACAAATGTCAGTGTGGTTCTTGTGGGATTTTTCGGGCTATAGAGCCATGGTCTAGAGGCATTTCTCCTGACGTTTCGCCTGCATCTATGGCAAGCATCCTCAGAGGTTGTGAGGTCTGTTGGAAGTAGGAAAAATGGGTTTATATATCTGTGGAATGGCTGGGGTGGGGCAAGGAGCTCTTCCCTGCTGCAGTTAGGTGTGAATGTTTAGCTGATCTCCTTCATTAGCATTTGAAGGTCTGCCTGAGCCTGGGAAAATCTCTTGCTGGGAGGTGTTAATCTGTGCCTGGTTTTTTCCTCTCTGTTGTTTAGCTGTTATAATTTTAGAGTTTTTTTAATACTGGTAGCCAGATTTTGTTCATTTTCATGGTCTCTTCCTTTCTGTTGAAATTGTCCACATGCTTGTGGATTTCAATGGCTTCTCTGTGTAGTCTGACATGGTGGTTGTTGGTGTGGTCCAGCATTTCTGTGTTCTCAAATAATATGCTGTGTCCAGTGTGCTGGAAGACATCTGTAGGGAGACTAAGGTGCTTGTTAATAAAGCCATTGTCCTCCCAACTCTGCTCTATGCCTGCGAAACGTGGACTGTCTACAGGCATCACATGCAACTCCTGGAACGATTCCATCAGCGCTGCCTCTGGAAAATCCTGCAAATCTCTTGGGAAGACAAATGGACAAACGTCAGCGTGCTGGAAGAAGCAAAGACCACCAGCACTGAAGCAATGCTCTCCGCCATCAACTCCGCTGGACCGGCCACGTTGTCCGAATGCCTGACCACCGTCTCCCAAAACCGTTGCTCTACTCCAAACTCAAGAACGGAAAACGGAATGTTGGAGGGCAGGAGAAGAGATTCAAAGATGGGCCCAAAGCCAACCTTTAAAACTCTGGCATAGACACTGAGAACTGGGAAGCCCTGGCCCTTGAGTGCTCCAGCTGGAGGTCAGCTGTGACCAGCAGTGCTGCAGAATTTGAAGAGGCATGAATGGAGGGTGAAAAGGAGAAACGTGTCAATTGGAAGGCGTGTCAAGCCGACCTCACAACCTCTGAGGATGCCTGCCACAGATGCAGGCGAAATGTCAGGAGAGAATGCTTCTACAGCATGGCCATACAACCCAAAAAGCCTACAACAACGCATGTAATTTCATTGTGCAATACTTACTTAGGTGATCCCTCGTAGTCCAAGGATGATGATCCTCCAAGTTTGGTGTCCTGGCGGTGGGTCCCTAGGTGAATGCGGAGCCCTATTCTTGACCCGCATGTTCTCCCGCAGTGAGGACATCGGTTTCCAGGTGGAAGGCGGTCCCGGTTGGGGTTGACTTCATGAGCCTTCCTCTTGGCACATTTCTCTCTTTCGCCCTCCATTCGTGCCTCTTCAAATTCCACAGCATTGCTCGTCACAGCTGACCTCCAGCTGGAGCGCTCAAGGGCCAGGGCTTCCCAGTTCTCAGTGTCAATGCCAGAATCTTTAAGGGTGGCTTTGGACCCATCTTTCGATCTCTTTTCCTATCCACCAATATTCTGTTTTCCATTATTGAGCTCGGAGCAGAGCAACTGCTTTGGGAGAGAGTGGTTGGGCATTCGGACAATGTGGTTGGTCCAGCGGAGTTGATGGTGGAGGAGCATGGCTTCAATGCTCATGGTCTTTGCTCCTTCCAGCATGCTGACATTTCCCCATCTATCTTCCCAAGAGATTCGCAGGATTTTCCAGAGGCAGCGCTGATGGAATTGTTCCAGGAGTTCTATGTGATATCTGTAGACAGTCCACGTTTTGCATGCGTATAGCAGGGTTGGGAGGACAATGACTTTATTAACAAGCACCTTAGTCTCCCTACAGATGTCTTCCAGCACATTGACATGTGTCTGCTTGTCTTCCCAAGAGATTTGCAGGATTTTTTGGAGGCAATGCTGATGGAATCGTTCCAGGAGTTGCATGTGACATCTGTAGACAGTCCACGTTTCGCAGGCGTATAGCAGGGTTGGGAGGACAATGGCTTTATTAACAAACACCTTAGTCTCCCTACAGATGTCTTCCAGCACACTGACATTTGTCCACTTGCCTTCCCAAGAGATTTGCAGGATTTTTTGGAGGCAATGCTGATGGACTTATTCCAGGAGTTCCATGTGATGTCTGTAGACAGTCCACGTTTTGCAGGCATATAGCAGGGTTGGGAGGACAATGGCTTTATTAACAAACACCTTAGTCTCCCTACAGATGTCTTACAGCACATTGACATTTGTCTGCTTGTCTTCCCAAGAGATTTGCAGTATTTTTCAGAGGCAATGCTGATGGAATCGTTCCAGGAGTTCCATGTGATGTCTGTAGACAGTCCATGTTTCGCAGGGGTTATAGCAAGTTTGGGAGGACAATGGCTTTATCAACAAGCACCTTCTTTGTCTCCCTACGGATGTACGGATGCAATAGTACAATGACGAATAAAGCTATTCGAAGATGTAAGGAAACTCACTATTTTTTTTCCAGTTCGTAATATGGTTCTGGAAACTGAAAACACAGATCTGTGGGGTCTTTGACGAGAGTCATACTGCACGGCTCCCCTGCAAGATCCAGCCATAATCCCCAATGAAATTGTTACAGCCACTTGAAGTAAATAGTCAGTGCCAGGGATGCCCTTATCTCCAGCGATGACTTCTCTCTCTCTCTCTTTCGTTGGCTCCTTGAGACCTTTCTTCCAATCTTCCTCTCCTCCCAGGGTGCCTTTTAATGAAGCCAGATGGATGGCTTCTCCCTCTCCGCATTTTGCTTTTGTCGCTATTAGCCGGCTGCCCAGCTGCGTTCGTTTCCATTTCTCGGTATGAGGAGCGCATCTCTTTGGAGCCCTGAAAGCCCAAGCACAAAAGCTCCAACTTACGACCATGCTGAGCAAAGCCTTTTCAAAAACAGCGGGTGCATCTACACTGCAGAATGAATCCACTTTGGCACCACTTGCACCACCGCGGCTCAATACGATGGGATCCAAGCCCGGCTTCAAACCATCACGAAATGTTTCAGGTCAAAAAACATTATTTTGGTTTGGGTTGTTGTAGGTTTTTTCGGGCTATATGGCCATGGTCTAGAGGCATTCTCTCCTGACATTTCGCCTGCATCCTCAGAGGTAGTGAGGTGTGACAAATGCAAGGTACTCCACTTTGGCAGGAAAAACGAAATGCAAAGATACAGAATGGGGGACAATGCCTGGGCTCGAGAGCAGTACGTGTGAAAAAGATCTTGGAGTCCTCGTGGACAACAAGTTAAACATGAGCCAACAATGTGATGTGGAGGCAAAAAAAGCCAATGGAATTTGGCCAGCATCAAGAGGAGCATAGTGTCTAGATCTAAGGAAGTAATGCTCCCCATGCTCTATTCTGCTTTGGTTAGACCACACCTGGAATATTGTGTCCAATTCTGGGCACCACAATTCAAGAGAGATATTGACAAGCTGGAATGTGTCCAGAGGAGGGCGACTAAAATGATCAAGGGTCTGGAGAACAAGCCCTATGAGGAGCTGCTTAAGGAGCTGGGCATGTTTAGCCTGAAGAAGAGAAGGCTGAGAGGAGATATGATGAGGGACATGTATAAATATGTGAGAAGAAGCCACAGGGAGGAGGAGGGAGCAAGCTTGTTTTCTGCTTCCCTGGAGACTAGGACGCAAGGGAACAATGGCGTCAAACTACAAGAGAGGAGATTCCACCTGAACATGAGGAAGAACTTCCTGACTGTGAGAGCTGTTTAGCAGTGGAACTCTCTTCCCTGGAGTGTGGTGGAAGCTTCTTTGGAAGCTTTGAAACAGAGGCTGGATGGCCATCTGTCAGGGGTGATTTGAATGCAATTTTCCTGCTTCTTGGCAGAATGGGGTTGGACTGGATGGCCCAGGAGGTCTCTTCCAACTCTTTGATTCTATGATTCTACGAGTTGTTTTATTGCGATCCAGCTGGAAAGGATGTCATACCACAATCATTCGTCAAGCAGACATACCATACAAGGCAAAACTAATGTTGCTGCACACCGTACTTTAATCCTACGTTCCTCCTGCCATCTCAGCACTTTTAACCTTGTACCCCATTGCGCTGGCCGAACCAGTTTTAATAGTGTCTTGATGTATTGTCATTGTGGTTATTTTGCTTAATTATTTGATTTGCTTTGTTTATTGTTGTGTTTATGTTTTCTATTGTATTGTGTTTTGTGGCTTCGGCCCGTGTAAGCCGCATCGAGTCCTTCGGGAGATGCTAGCGGGGTACAAATAAAGTTAATAATAATAATAATAATAAAACAGTATATTTTTTATAGAGAAACAGAACTGTCAAATTCAAACTCCCCCCCCCCCCCGCCCCCTTGCCAGCTTTGCGCTGATTGGCTAGAGTCATCAGCTGGAGGGGAGGCACAGCTGGCTTAGGTGCGCCTTGGACAATGGGAGAGCCAGCGCTGCTTCGGCTCCTCCGCCAATGAGGAGCAAGGAGGCGGTACAAGGGTGCAAACCAAAACATTATTTTGGTTTGGGTTGTTGTAGGTTTTTCGCCTGCATCTCTGGCAAGCATCCTCAGAGGTAGTGAGGTCTGTTGGAACTAGGAAAAAGGGTTTATATATCTGTGGAATGACCAGGGTGGGACAAAGGACTCTTGTCTTCTGGAGCTAGGTGTGAATGTTTCAACTGACCACCTTGATTAGCATTTGATTGCCTGGCAGTGCCTGGAGCAATCTTTTGTTGAGAGGTGATTAGATGTCCTTGTTTGTTTCCTCTCTGTTGTTGTGCTGTTGTAATTTTAGAGTTTTTTTTTTAATACTGGTAGCCAGATTTTGTTCATTTTCATGGTTTCCTCCTTTCTGTTGAAATTATCCACATGCTTCTTGTGTATTTTAATGGCTTCTCTGTGTAGCCTGGCATGGTGGTTGTGAGAGTGGTCCAGCATTTCTGTGCTCTCCAATAATATGCTGTGACCAGGTTGCTCTGCTATGGCTGACTTCTCTGGTTGACGTAGTCTGCAGTGCCATTCATGTTACTTGATTCGTGTTTGGGCAATGCTGCTGCGTTTGGTGGTCCCTCTGTAGACTTGTCCCCAGCTGCATGGTACATGGTAGACTCCTGCAAAGGTGAGAGGATCCCTCTTGTCCTTTGCTGAACGAAGCATTTGTTGGATGTTCTTGGTGGGTCTGTAGATTGTTTGTATGTTGTGTTTCCTCATCAGCTTCCCTATGCAATCAGTGATGTCTGGCAAGAACGCTTTTCCTCTGGGTGGGTCTTGGTCTTGACTCTCGTGGCTTCTTCTCGGTTGTCTTGCAGCTCTTCTGATGTCTGAGGTGGAGTCTCCATTGGCCTGGAGAGCCCAGTTGAGGTGGTTCAGTCCATCTTGGAGGAGGTGGGCTTCGCAGATTCTTTTTGCACGGTCTGCCAAGGCTTTAATGGGGCTTCTTTTTTGACTTGGGTGATGGTTGGAGTTTTTATGTAGATATCTATCTGTGTGTGTGGGTTTTCTGTAGACGGTGTGACCCAATTGTTGATCTGGTTTGCGGATGACTAGGACATCTAGAAAAGGCAGTCTTCCTTCCTTTTCTTTTTCCACGGTGAACTGGATGTTTGGGTGGATGCTCTTGAGATGGTCCAGGAACCTGTTGAGTTCTTCTTCTCCATGGCTCCAAATGGTGAAGGTGTCATCCACATATCTGAACTATATGTTTGGGTGGATGCTGTTGAGATGGTCCAGGAACCTGTTGAGTTCTTCTTCTCCATGGCTCCAAATGGTGAAGGTGTCATCCACATATCTGAACTATATGTTTGGGTGGATGCTGTTGAGATGGTCCAGGAACCTGTTGAGTTCTTCTTCTCCATGGCTCCAAATGGTGAAGGTGTCATCCACATATCTGAACCATATGTTTGGGTGGATGCTGTTGAGATGGTCCAGGAACCTGTTGAGTTCTTCTTCTCCATGGCTCCAAATGGTGAAGGTGTCATCCACATATCTGAACCATATGTTTGGGTGGATGCTGTTGAGATGGTCCAGGAACCTGTTGAGTTCTTCTCCTCCATGGCTCCAAATGGTGAAGGTGTCATCCACATATCTGAACTATATGTTTGGGTGGATGCTGTTGAGATGGTCCAGGAACCTGTTGAGTTCTTCTTCTCCATGGCTCCAAATGGTGAAGGTGTCATCCACATATCTGAACTATATGTTTGGGTGGATGCTGTTGAGATGGTCCAGGAACCTGTTGAGTTCTTCTTCTCCATGGCTCCAAATGGTGAAGGTGTCATCCACATATCTGAACTATATGTTTGGGTGGATGCTGTTGAGATGGTCCAGGAACCTGTTGAGTTCTTCTTCTCCATGGCTCCAAATGGTGAAGGTGTCATCCACATATCTGAACCATATGTTTGGGTGGATGCTGTTGAGATGGTCTAGGAACCTGTTGAGTTCTTCTTCTCCATGGCTCCAAATGGTGAAGGTGTCATCCACATCTCTGAACTATATGTTTGGGTGGATGCTGTTGAGATGGTCCAGGAACCTGTTGAGATGGTGAAGGTGTCGTCCACATATCTGAACCATATCGTGGGCTTTTTGGTTGCTGTCTCCAGGGCTTGTTTTTCAAAGTGTTCCATGTAGAAGTGAGCTATGACCGGGCTGAGAGGGCTCCCCATCGCTACTCCATCTTTCTGTTCATAGAACTCATTGTCCCACTGAAAGTAGCTGGTGGTGAGGCAATGGTAAAACAGAGGTGAACTATAAATCCCAGCAACTACAACTCCCACCCACCCCCCACCCCCAACCTCACCAGTATTCAAATTTGGGCATATTGGGTATCTGTGCCAAATTTAGTCCAGTGAATGAAAATGCATCCTGCACATCAGATATTCACATGACGATTCATAACAGGAGCGAAATGACAGTTAGGAAGTAGCAACAAAAATAATTTTATGGTTGGGGGTCCCCACAACATGAGGAACTGTATTAAGGGGTCACGGCATTAGGAAGGTTGAGAAACACTGCCCTGCACTGATGCTGCCCGGCCACACTTTTTGGCAGTTTCCATTTGCAAAACATTGGAAAGGAGGCCGAAACGCAATCTATTCGGCACATCCTTGGCACTGAGCGGGCTGCAAATTACATTTGCAATTGAGCAGAACATCATTTCAAATTGCAAGCGGCAGGTCCGAGCTACCTGCTGACAGGAGCCATCTTAACAAAAGGCGACGTGTTGGAAGCAATGCCAAGTTTTGCATGCTCTTCTTATCCTCATTCACCCAGGCGGGCGCCGTCGTCTGCAAAACTTTGCAAACCTTCATATAGCATTCTCTGCCTTTTTCTCTCTTTTGCTGCAATGACACTCCTTGTTGTCTTGGTGCATTGCAATCCGTGCAAAGGCCGTCTCACACTTCGGCCTTATTTTAGTATGTTTACATCAGTGTTTCTCCACCTTCCCAATGCCGCGACCCCTTACATACTGTACCTCATGTGGTGCTGACCCCCAACCATAACATTATTTTCGTTGCTACTTCATAACTGTAATTTTGCTACTGTTATGAATCGTCATGTAAATATCTGACATGCAGGATGCATTTCCATTCTCTGGACACAAATACCCAATATGCCCAAATTTGAATACTGGTGGGGTTAGGAGGGGGGTTGATTTTGTCATTTGGGAGTTGTAGTTGCTGGGATTTATAGTCCACCTACAATCAAAGAGCATTCTGAGCTCTACCAACTATAGAATTGAACCAAATTTGGCACACAGAACTCAGTCACCAACAGAAAATACTGTTTGGTGGGCATTGACCTTGAGTTTTGGAGTTGTAGTTCACCCACATCATGAGGAGACAGCAAAGCCTAGAGAAGATAATGATGCTGGGGAAAGTGGAAGGTAAAAGGAAGAGGGGCCGACCAAGGGCAAGATGGATGGATGGCATCCTGGAAGTGACTGGACTGACCTTGAAGGAGCTGGGGGTGGTGACGGCCAACAGGGAGCTCTGGCGTAGGATGGTCCATGAGGTCACGAAGAGTCGGAGATGACTGAATGAATGAACAACAACAACAAAGTTCACCCACATCCAGAGAGCACTGTGAACTCAAATAATGACGGATTTTGACCAAACTTGGCACCAATACTCAATATGCCCAAATATGAACACTGGCACACAGAACTCCATGACCAACAGAAAATACTGTGTTTGGTGGACATTGACCTTGAGTTTTGGAGTTGTAGTTCACCTCCATCCAGAGAGCACTGTGGACTCAAACAATGATGGATCTGGACCAAACTTGGCAAGGATACTCAATATGTCCTAATGTGGAGTTTGGGGAAAATAGACCTTGACATTTGGGAGTTGTAGTTGATGGATTTATAGTTCACCTACAAGCAAAGAGCATTCTGAACTCCACCAACAATGGAATTGAACCAAATTTGGCAAACAGAACCCCCATGACCAACAGAAAATACTGTGTTTGGTGGGCATTGACCTTGAGTTTTGGAGTTGTAGTTCACCTCCATCCAGAGAGCACTGTGGACTCAAACCATGATGGATCTGGACCAAATTGCCATGAATACTCAATATGCCCTAATGTGGACTCTGGTGGAGTTTGGGGAAAATAGACCTTGACATTTGGGAGTTGTTGTTGCTGGGATTTATAGTGGTGCATGTGGCAGGGCTCAGGTTGCATTGCAGCAGGTGGTCAGTGGTTTGCTCTTCTCCACACTCGCATGTCGTGGATTCCACTTTGTGGCCCCATTTCTTGAGGTTGGCTCTGCATCTCGTGGTGCCAGAGCGCAGTCTGTTCAGTGCCTTCCAAGTTGCCCAGTTTTTTGCGTGCCCTGGGGGGAGTCTCTCATTTGGTATCAGCCATGGGTTGAGGTTCTGGGTTTGAGCCTGCCACTTTTGGACTCTCGCTTGCTGGGGTGTTCCAGCAAGTGTATCTGTAGATCTTAGAAAACTATTTCTTGATGTAAGTCGTTGACGTGCTGACTGATACCCAAACAGGGGATGAGCTGGAGATGTCACTGCCTTGGTCCTTTCACTATTGGCTGCTACTTCCCAGTGGATGTCAGGTGGTGCAATACCGGCTAGAGTCTAGACAGTGGTGTAGGGCGCAGACACCCCGTGATAATGTGGCATGTCTCATTAAGAGCCACGTCCACTGTTTTAGCGTGGTGAGATGGGTTCCACACTGGGCATGCGTACTCAGCAGCAGAGTAGCATAGCGCAAGGGCAGATGTCTTCACTGTGTCTGGTTCTGATCCCCAGGTTGTGCCAGTCAGCTTTCATATGATATTGTTTCTAGCACCCACCTTTTGCTTGATGTTCAGGCAGTGCTTCTTGTAGGTCAGAGCATGGTCCAGAGTGACTTCCAGGTGTTTGGGTGCGCTGCAATGCTCCAGTGGGATCCCTTCCCAGGTAATAATCCTCAGAGCTCGGGATTCTTGTCTGTTCTTAAGGTGAAAGGCACATGTCTGTGTTTTAGATGGATTAGGGATCAGCTAGTTTTCCCTGTAATAGGCAGTAAGGGCACCTAGAGCTTCGGAGAGCTTCTGTTCAACCATCTCAAAGCTCCCTGCTTGAGCGGTGATGGCACGATCATCAGCATAGATGAAGCTCTCTGTCCCTTCTGGCAGTGGCTGGTCATTTGTGTAGATGTTGAACATGGATGGAGCAAGCACGCTCCCCTGAGGCAGGCCGTTCTTCTGTTTCCGCCATCTGCTTCTCTGGCCCTGGAACTCAACAAAGAAGCTCCTGTTTTGTAGCAGGTTTCCTATGAGGCAGGTGAGGTGGTCGTCCTTTGTGATATTAGACATTTTTCTCAGGAGGAGGCGGTGGTTCACAGTCTCATAGGCTGCTGACAGGTCTATGAAGACAGCTCCTGTGATCTGCTGCCTTTCAAAGCCATCTTCTATGTGCTGAGTCAGGTTCAGCACTTGCGATGTGCAGCTTTTGCCTTTCCTGAAGCCAGCTTGCTGTGGAATCAGACAGGGGTCTATTTTTTCCGTAATTCTATGTAAAATAAGTCTCTCCAGAACTTTGTAGAGGTGGCACAACAGGGAGATTGGTCTGTACCTTTTTGGGTCATTATTGTCTTTGTCTGGCTTCAAGATGGCGATGACTCTTGCTTTCCTCCAGATTTTGGGGATCTGACAGGATGCAGTGCAGTTGTTCATTAGCTCCGGCTGTTAGGAATGGTGTGAGTTGAAGTCCAAAACACCTGGAGGGCCCAAATTGGCCCATGCCTGTTCAAGACTGTTGGATTAGTGAAAACGAGAGAGAACGAACGGGAAAACGAGAATGGTGAAGTGCATACATTTGATGGATGGAAAGCCAATTGGAATGGGCACAATGTTTTCCTAATTTTCCTCCTATTTCCCTGTCTTAAATTGGTTTCCCCTCCCGTGCCGATGTTCTCTTCTTGTTTATTCCTGTTTCAAAGTTATTGTCCTGCGGGGAGAGCCCTGGGCTTGGGACGCATTGATAGCAATGGGGGTCACATGCTCTTAATGTGACGCAGGATACATAAGACCGCGTTATGTAACTACTGTACAGAAGCTTAGGAACAGTCAGCGTTTTTCAGCCAAGCATCGACAGGAGCTATTGATATGATGAAGCCCTGGCTCCCGGCAGCCTCAGCATCCTCATCATCCTCTCCTACACAATCTAAGCCTCCCACGGAAGCCCTTCGCATCGCTTTTGGAAAAGCCGTCGTTCCTAACTCTGAGCTGAGAATAAAACTCAGCAAAGTTTTTTTTATTCTGAAGGGGGGGACTTACTTACTTACTTACTTACTTACTTACTTAGGTGATCCCTCGTTGGATGAGTAAGATGGTCTTCCTTGATGACTATTTTTGTGGGTTTGTAGGTGGCTGTGGAGCCCTATTCTTGACCCGCATCTTCTCCCACAGTGAAGGCATTGGTTTCCAGTTGGAAGGCGGTCCCGGTCGGGGTTGGCTCCACGCGCCTTCCTCCTGGCACGTTTCTCTCTTTCGCCCTCCACTCGTGCCTCCTCGAATTCTGCAGCACTGCTGGTCACAGCTGACCTCCAGCTGGAGCAGTCAAGGGCCAGGGCTTCCCAGTTCTCAGTGTCTATGCCAGAGTTTTTAAGGTTGGCTCCGAGCCCATCTTTCAATCTCTTTTCCTGTCCACCAACATTCCGTTTTCTGTTCTTAAGTTCAGAGTAGAGCAAC
This sequence comes from Anolis sagrei, assembly GCF_037176765.1. Taxonomy (NCBI): domain Eukaryota; kingdom Metazoa; phylum Chordata; class Lepidosauria; order Squamata; family Anolidae; genus Anolis; species Anolis sagrei. The sequence continues at coordinate 3,938,505 of NC_090035.1, forward strand.
TGCTTTGGGAGACGGTGGTCAGGCATCCAGATAACTTGGCCGGTCCAGCGGAGTTGATGGCAGAGGACCATGGCTTCAGTGCTGGTGGTCTTTGCTTCTTTCAGCACGCTGACATTTGTCCGCTTGTCTTCCCAAGAGATTTGCAGGATTTTCTGGAGGCAGCGCTGATGGAATCATTCCAGGAGTTGCATGTGACGTCTGTAGACAGTCCACGTTTCGCAGGCATAGAGCAGGGTTGGGAGGACAATAGCTTTATAGACAAGCACCTTGGTATCCTCAAACACTCTCTGCTTCATTCGGGAAAATGCTGCACTCGCAGAGCTCAGGTGGTGTTGTATTTCGGTGTCGATGTTGACTTTGGTGGAAAGGTGGCTGCCAAGGGAGTGGAAATGGTCCACATTTTCTAATGTTACACCATTAAGTTGTATCTCTGGCATTGGGGAGGGGATGGCTGGTGACTGATGGAACAGCACTTTGGTTTTCTCGATGTTCAGTGACAGGCCAAGCTTCGTGTATGCTTCTGCGAAGGTGTTGAGAGTGGCTTGTAGATCTTCTTCTGAATGCGCACAGATGACGTTGTCATCAGCATACTGGAGTTCTGTAACAGATGTTGTTGCAACCTTAGTTTTGGCTTTCAGTGTGCTGAGGTTGAATAGCTTGCCACCTGTCCGATAGATGATTTCCACTCCGGTGGGAAGCTTCCCATCAACAAGGTGAAGTATCATAGCGATGAAGATGGAGAATAAAGTTGGGGCAATAACACATCCGTGTTTGACACCTGTTTGAAGGAGGGAAGCGTGTCCCTGTTGGTGTGGCCACGGTTTGCCCAAGTCTTATTATATCTACACCAGAGCTTTCCAAAGCGTGTGTCCGGACACATTCGTGCAGGCCCCTAGCCACAAATTCAGAACGAATTGAACCCTTTTTCCCCCCTGAGATGATTTTTCAGGTCACTGTCTCCTGATCTGGCATGACATCTCAACAAGGCCCTGAAATTATGCCATCAATATGCAAAGGTAGCCTGGCCTCTGTTGCCTGGAGGCATCCTCTGTTTGGGAGGTGTTAACTGGCACTTGGTGGTTTGCTGTCTGGAGTTCCCCTGTTTCTGAATTGTGTTCCTTATTCTGGTATGTATACCTGTAGAATAATGTCCAGGGTGAAAGAAAGAACTCTTCCCTGTTGGCAGCAAGTGTTGCAATGTTGCTATTAGCATCAAGTGATAATGAAGCTGCAAAGTCAATCAGTGAGGGTCTTTGAATAGAGGTAGCCTAGCAGTTGTTGCCTGGAGGCATCCTCTGTTTGGTTTGCTGTCTGGAGTTTGTTTGTTTGTTTGTTTACTATATTTATATACTGTCCCTCTCATCCCGCAGGCAACTTGGGGCGGTGTACAGTTGGTACCAAGACCATAAAATACAATTTATGGCCCTCCAGTTCCTCTGTTTCTGAGATTCTTATTTACTGTCTTGATTCTGGTATCTATACCTGTGGAATAATGTCCAGATTGGGAAAATGAAGCCTTGTCTGTTTGAAGCCAGAGTGAATGTTGCAATTAGCATGTTTGAATAGCACTGAGTGGCCATGAAGCTGCAAAGTCAATCAGTGAGGGTCTGTGCATAGAGGTAGTGAAGCAAGTGGATTGTGCACGTGTGTGTGTGCGCATGTGTGTATAGGTGAAATAATGTCCAGGGTTGGAGGAAGGACTCTTCCCTGTTTGAAGCAAGTGTTGCAATGTTGCAATTAGCAAGCTTGATTAGCATTGAGTGATCATGAAGCTGCAAAGTAAATCAGTGAGGGTCTGTGCATAGAGGTAGTGAAGCAAATGGATTGTGTGTGTGTCTATACATAGGTGGAATAATGTCCAGGGTGGGAGGAAGAACTCTTCCCTGTTTGAAGCAAGTGTTGCAATGTTGCAATTAGCAAGCTTGATTAGCATTGAGTGATCATGAAGCTGCAAAGTCAATCAGTGAGGGTCTTTGAATAGATGTAGCCTGGCAGTTGTTGCCTGGAGATATCCTCTGTTTTGGAGGTGTTAACTGGCACATGATGGTTTGCTGTCTGGAGTTTCCCGGCTTGATTCCAAGCTGAAGAGCATGGAGTATCCATGAAGCTGCAAAGATGTGGGCAAAACGTCAGGAGAGAATGCTTCTAGAACATGGCCATAAAGCTCAAAAAAAACAAAAAACCTCACAGCAACCCAGTGATTCTGGCCACGAAAGCCTTCTACAATATGATGCCAAACTGCACTAAATCCTACCAGGTAGATGCACAGCCATAGGCCAAACCTATATGGGAAGCAGTTTCTGTAAACATATAGACCAGTGGTTCTCAACCTTTCTAATGCCGCGACCCCTTAATACAGTTCCTCGTGTGGTGGTGACCCCCTGACCATAACAGTACTTTAGTTGCTACTTCATAACTGTAATTTTGCTATTGTTATGAATCGTAATGTAAATATCTGATATGCAGGGTATATTTTCCTTCACTAGATCAATCTGGGCACAAATACCTGATACACCCAAATCTGAATACTGGTGGGGTTGGGGGGAGTCATTTATCATTTGGGAGTTGTAGTTTCTGGGATTTATAGTTCAGCTACAATTAAAGAGCATCCTGAACTCCACCAATGATGGAACTGAACCAGATTTGGCACACATAACTCTCATGAGCAACGGAAAAGACTAGAAGGGTTTGGTGGGCATTGACCTTGAGTTTGGGAGTTGTAGTTCACCTACATCCACCATTGTTTGTGGACTCAAACAATGGTGGATCTGGACTAAACTTGGCATGAATACTCCATATGCCCAAATGTGAACACTGGTAGAGTTTGGGGAAAATAGACATTGACTTTTGGAATTTGTAATTACTGGGATTTATAGTTTGCGTACGATCAAAGAGTTTTCTGAACTCCACCAACGATAGAATTGGGCCAAACTTGACACACGAAAACCCCTTGACCAACAGAAAATACTGTGTTTTCTGATGGTCTTCGGTGACCCCTCTGATGCCCCCTTGCGACCCCCCCAGGGGTCCCGACCCCCAGGTTGAGAAACGCTGATGTAGAAAGTTCTCTAGAGTTGTTTCCAGTTGCTTTGCACCGATGCTCTGATTCTATGCCCGATGCTTCCAAACCTGGCTTTGAATCTGATTGCAATTTCTTTTTGTCGTCCGGTGTTTCCAGTGGAAGGTCCCCAAGGGCAGTGAATTAGGAAGGATTAATGGACCGGGTTGGCCAATGATCCCTCTGTTGTGGGGCCGGGGGGGGGGGGGGGGAGATAGCCATCACCCCCAGTTATGTAATTCCTCCTCCTCATCAGAGGAGCTCCCTCCTCCACTTGGTGGGAGCTCATTAAAGGCCCTCTTTGCCCTCCTTTTTTCCTTCCTTCCTTCCTTCCCTCCCTCCGTCTGCGCAGTTTGCTTCTTTCTCAAGTGTCTGGGCTCCATCTCAATCAAGGCAAATCAAGGCAGAAAGCAATCCTGGACTTGGAAACTGATCAGGGGCAAAACAATGGGTCTGCGTCAATGTGAAATAAAATAAAAATGATATTTTCCCCCAATTGTTTATCCGTTCCCAAATTTCAGGCATTGTAGGGATGTTGAAAATGGCAAATGCAATGAAAATGCTTCCATTGATTGTGTGTGTTTACTCTTGGTTGCTTTGCTGGAAGAAGCAAAGACCACCAACATTGAAGTGATGGTTCTCCACCACCAACTCTGCTGGACCGGCCACGTTGTCCGGATGCCTGACCACCATCTCCCAAAGCAGTTGCTCTACTCTGAACTCAAGAACGGAAAACAGAATGTTGACGGGAAGGAAAAGAGATTGAAAGATGGGCTCAAAGCCAACCTTAAAAATTCTGGCATAGACACCAAGAGAGAACCGGGAAGCCCTGGCCCTTGAGCGCTCCAGCTGGAGGTCAGCTGTGACCAGCAGTGCTGCAGAATTTGAAGAGGCACGAACAGAGGGTGAAAGAGAGAAACATGCCAAGAGGAAGGTGCGTCAAGCCAACCCTTCCACCTGGAAACCGATGCCCTCACTGCAGGAGAACATGCTTCTCTCTCTATCTGGGCGAACTGCTGGGGGTCTTTCTTTGAAGCAATAACTCAATACTTTCAGCAACTGATGCCAGTCAAGATATGAACATCAACCAAACGTTTATTTCCAAAGTCCTTGGCAGACTTGGCACAGCTTGATAAAGTTACAACACAAACAGTCAATTTGAGAAACCATAGAGATGTTCTTTTTTCCCCCTTTTTCTTACTGAGGTAACCTTTCTCCAAATGGTAGAAGAAATCCTGAGTTATTTCACCCTAACCCTGAGCTGCTCTGGTTAGAAAGAACAGGTCTTCCCCTATTTAAGTTCAAGGTCAGTTTTGGAGATGAGGTAATGCTCAATAGTACTCAATAACTATTTCTCTCTATATTGTCGAAGGCTTTCATGGCCGGAATCACTCAGTTCTTGTGTGGACCTCAGAGGACCTCACCTCTGAGGAAGCTTGCCATAGATGCAGGCGAAACGTCAGGAGAAATGCCTCTAGAACATGGCCATATAGCCCGAAAAAACCCACAAGAACTGAGTATTTCTCTCTATTTCTCAATAACTCAATTACTATCTCAATATCTTAATATATCGCCCTCGGGCCCTCGGGCTGAGAGGGGCGGTCAATAAGTGCAAGAAATAAATAAAATAATAAATAAATAAATATCTCTCTTTATAACTCAATAGCTTTCTTCAATAACTATAGTGGAGCCCCAGGTGGCGCAGTGGGTTAAATCCCTGTGCTGACAGGACTGAAGACCAACAGGTCGCAGGTTCGAATCCGGGGAAAGGCGGATGAGCTCCCTCCATCAGCTCCAGCTCCTCATACGGGGACATGAGAGAAGCTTCCCACAAGGATGATAAAAACATCAAATCATCCGGGCGTCCCCTGGGCAGTGTCCTTGCAGACGGCCCATTCTCTCACACCAGAAGCGACTTGCAGTTTCTCAAGTCTCTCCTGACACGACAAAAAAAAAAAGCTCCAAAGTGCAATAAAGCAGCGATAGGAAACTTTACCAGGCCAATTAGATTTGATGCAGAAGACCAAGACGGTTTTAAACAGTGTATTTTAATATTGAGATAAATGTTTTTAATTGGTTGTTGTAGGTTTTTTTCAGGCTATATGGCCATGGTGTAGAACAGTGGTTCTCAATCTGGGGGTCGGGACCCCTGTGGGGGTCGCAAGGGGGTGTCAGAGGGGTCACCAAAGACCATCAGAAAACATAGTATTTTCTCTTTGTCATGGGTGTTCTGCGTGGGAAGATTGGTCCAATTCTATCATTGGTGAGGTTCAGAATGCTATTTCATTGTGGGTGAACTATGAATCCCAGCAACTGCAACTCCCAAATGGCAAGGTCTATTTTCTCCAAACTCTACCACTGTTCATATTTGGGCATATTGATTATCTGTGCCAAGTTTGATCCAGATCCATCACTGTTTGAGTCCACTGGATGTAGGTGAACTACAACTCCAAAAACTCAAGTTCAATGTCCTCCAGAACTTCCCAGTATTTTCTCTTGGCCATGGGAATTCTGTGTGCCAAGTTTGATTCAATTCCATCATTGGTGGAGTTCAAAAGGCTCTTTGATTTTAGGTGAACTATAAATCCCAGCAACTCCAACATTCCCAAATGACAAAATCAATCCCCTCCAACCCCACCAGTATTCAAATTTGGGCGTATCAGGTATTTGTGCCAAATTTGGTCCAGTGAATGAAAATGCATCCTGCATTATATTACGATTCATAACAGTAGCAAAATTAAAGAAGTAGCAACGAAAATAATGTTATGGTTGGGGGTCACCACAAGGTGAGAACCTGTACTAAGGGGTCGCGGCATTAGGAAGGTTGAGAACCACTGGTCTAGAGGCATTATCTCCTGACGTTTCGCCTGCATCTCTGGCAAGCATCCTCAGAGGTAGTGAGTTCTGTTGGAAATAGGACAAAGGGTTTATATATCTGTGGAATGACCAGGGTGGGACAAAGGACTCTTGTCTGCTGGAGCTAGGTGTGAATGTTTCAACTGACCACCTTGATTAGCATATAATTGCTAATCAAAACAACAACAGAGAGGAAATAAACAAGGACATCTAATCACCTCTCAACAAAAGTTTGCTCCAGGCACTGTCAGGCAATTATATGCTAATAAAGGTTGTCAGTTGAAACATTCCCACCGAGCTCCAGCAGACAAGAGCCCTTTGTCCCACCCTGGTCATTCCACAGATATATAAACCAGAGTCTTTTCTGGTCTTGATATCAGGCTGACTGGACATTGGTCGTGAAGATCGGGACAGCATTGTCCCTCGTCCAGTCTGCTGGGACGTCTCCTTTTCCCCATGCCTGGGGATGCTTCCTGAACCGGCCTGGCTTGGCCTGGCCTTGCCTTGGCGTGCTCTGTCTCCCCCCACGCAGCCCTTCAATGTGACCGCAAGGATGTTTTGGTTACATTTCTCCCCCCAGGCCCTGGCTGTGATTGCAAGCATCGACTCTATTGACCGGTCTAGTGGAGAGATACACGACAACAAACATGCCCAAATTGGCCCGCTACAACGCACGTCACTGAGCCCTGGGTCTTCCGAAAGGTGCCTGATGCCCATCGGTGGATTTATTTTCCTCCTTTCCGTCTCTTCTCCTCCCCAGCCTGCTCTGCACTCAGGTTCTATCTGCACTGATCATGCAGTTTCGAAGAACTGAAGAAAGTGCTTTCACAGTGTATATGAATATTTCTGAAACTTTGATTGTAGGTGAACTATAAATCCCAGCAACTACAACTCCCAAATGTCAAGGTCTGTTTTCCCCAAACCCCACCAGTGTTCACATTTGGGCATATGGAGTATTGGTGCCAAGTTTGGTCCAAATCCATCATTGTTTGACTCCACAGTGCTCTCTGGATGTAGGTGAACTACAACTCCCAAACTGAAGGTCAATGCTCACCAAACCTTTCCAATATTTTCTGTTCGTCATGAGAGTTCTGTGTGCCAATACAATGCTAAAACGCAAGAACAATGCTCACCAAACCCTTCCAATATTTTCTGTTGGTCATGGGAGTCCTGTGTCCCAACAGAACAGGTTCAATTCAGTTCAATTCCATTGTTAGTAGATTTCAGAATGCTCTTTGATTGTAGATGAACTATAAATCCAGCAACTACAACTCCCAAATCTCAAGGTCTATTTTCCCCAAACTCCGCCACTGTTGACATTTGGGTATATTGAGTATTCATGCCAAGTTTGGTCCACATTCATCATTGTTTGAGTCCACAGTGCTCTCTGGATATAGGTGAACTACAACTCCAAAACTCAAGGTCAATGCCCAGCAAACCCTTCCAGTATTTTCTGTTGGTCATGGGAGTTCCGTGTGCCAAGTTTGGTTCAATTACATCATTGGTGGAGTTCAGAATGCTCTTTGTTTGTAGGTGAACTATAAATCCCAGCAACTACAACTCCCAAATCTCAAGGTCTATTTCCCTCAAACTCCGCCAGTGTTGACATTTGAGCATATTGAGTATTTGTGCTAATTTTGGTCCAGATCCATCATTGTTTGACTCCACAGTGCTCTCAGGATGTAGGTGAACTAGAATTCCAAAACTCAAGGTCAATGCCCACCAAACCCTTCCAGTACTTTCTCTTGGTCATGGGAGTTCCGTGTACCAAGTTTGGTTCAATTCCATCGTTGGTGGAGTTCAGAATGCTCTTTGGTTGTAGGTGAACTATAAATGCCAGCAACCACAACTCCCAAATGACGAAACCAATCCTTCCATAACCCCACCAGTATTCAAATTTGGGCATATCAGGTATTTGTGCCAAATGTGGTCCTGTGAGTGAAAATCCTGCCTATCATTTACATTATGATTCATAACAAAATTACTGTTTTGAAGTAGCAATGAAAATAATGTTATGACTGTCCTTTGGCCAGTATCTGTCCCCTCGGAGTGCCTCTGGTGTTGCTGCAAGGAGGTCCTCCATTGTGCATGGGGCAGGGCTCAGGTTGCATTGCAGCAGGTGGTCAGTGGTTTGCTCTTCTTCACACTCGCATGTCGAGGATTCTACTTTGTGGCCCCATTTCTGAAGGTTGGCTCTGCATCTCGTGGTGGCAGAACGCAGTCTGTTCAGCGCCTTCCAAGTCGCCCAGTCTTCTGTGTGCCCAGGGGAGTCTCTCATATGGTATCAGCCATTAATTGAGGTTCTGGGTTTGAGCCTGCCAGTTTTGAACTCTTGCTTGCTGAGGTATTCCTGCAAGTATCTCTGTAGATCTTAGGAAACTATTTCTTGATTTTAGTCATTGGTGTGCTGGCTGATATCCGAACAGGGGATGGGCCGGAGATGTCACTGCCTTGGTCCTTTCACTATTGGCTACCACTTCCCGGCGGATGTCAGATGGTGCAATAGCGGCTAAGCAGTGCAATTTCTCCAGTGGTGTAGACACCCCGTGATAATGCGGCATGTCTCATTAAGAGCCACATCCACTGTTTTAGCATGGTGAGATGTGTTCCACACTGGGCATGCGTACTCAGCAGCAGAGTAGCATAGCGCAAGGGCAGATGTCTTCACTGTGTCTGGTTGTGATCCCCAGGTTGTGCCAGTCAGCTTTAAACACCATCAGTAATCAAAACAAATCAGATCAAATCCATAAAAGATTAACATGTGGAGGAAATTCCGGCGCGTTTGTTTGTTTTCCTTTCCCTTTCCAAGAAGTTCTTTGCAGGTCTCTCCGCTCCCCCATTTTCTGGATAGATAACCTGTGTGCCTTTTCTGTCCTTACAGAAACTCTCCTTGGATTCGATCTGGCTGAAATCTCCCCGACTCCGAAGATCCCTTGTCCTTTGCAGTACTATTTGGAGGAAGGGAAAGCTGAGCTGCTAAACGAATCCCGAGGAGACCTTCCCGCCCCGCTCTGCTCCGTGGCCCAGGGATGAGTGCGGGCCGAGTCAACCCGTACAGCATAGTATCCTCCGAGGAAGACGGGTTGACTTTGACCACCATGCCTGGGGTGAATGGCTTTGGCAACGGGAAGATCCACACGCGGAGGAAATGCCGGAACCGCTTCGTTAAGAAGAACGGCCAGTGCAATGTGGAGTTCACCAACATGGACGATAAACCCCAGCGGTACATCGCGGACATGTTCACCACTTGCGTGGACATCCGCTGGAGATACATGCTGTTGCTCTTCTCGCTTGCCTTCCTGGTGTCTTGGTTGTTGTTTGGCCTCATATTCTGGCTCATCGCTGTGGTCCACGGCGACATCGAGAAGCCGACCAAGGACGAAACGTTCACGCCTTGCCTCCTTCAAGTGAACGGCTTCGTGGCTGCTTTCTTGTTCTCCATCGAGACGCAGACAACCATCGGTTACGGCTTCCGATGCGTGACGGAGGAGTGCCCGCTCGCCGTCTTCATGGTGGTCCTCCAGTCCATCGTGGGGTGCATCATCGACTCTTTCATGATTGGGGCCATCATGGCCAAAATGGCTAGGCCCAAGAAGCGGGCCGAAACCTTGCTTTTCAGCCACCACGCCGTCATCGCCATGCGGGATGGGAAGCTCTGCCTGATGTGGCGGGTGGGCAACCTCCGCAAGAGCCACATCGTGGAAGCCCACGTCCGGGCGCAGCTCATCAAGTCTCGCATCACCGAAGAGGGGGAGTACATCCCGCTCGACCAAATCGACATCGACGTCGGGTTCGACAAAGGCTTGGACCGCATTTTCCTGGTGTCTCCGCTCACCATCCTCCACGAGATCGGCGAGGAGAGCCCGCTCTTCGGGATCAGCCGGCAGGACCTGGAGACGGACGATTTCGAGATCGTGGTCATCCTGGAAGGCATGGTGGAAGCCACCGCCATGACCACGCAAGCGCGGAGCTCGTACTTGTCCAGCGAGATCCTCTGGGGCCACCGCTTCGAGCCCGTCTTGTTTGAGGAGAAAAACCAATACAAAGTGGACTATTCCCACTTCCACAAGACCTACGAGGTCCCGTCGACTCCCTGTTGCAGTGCCAAGGACTTGTTGGAAAACAAGTTCCTCCTCCCGGGCACCAATTCTTTCTGTTACGAGAACGAGCTCGCCTTCATAAGCCGCGACGAGGAGGACGAGGAGGAGGAAGAAGAGGAAGACGACGATAGCAGAGCTTTGGACGATCCGGGTTCGGACAACCAGCCTGAATTCGATCGGCTTCAGGCCACCGTTGCTCTGGACCAGCGGTCCTACAGAAGAGAGTCTGAAATATGACCCCGGACCCTCTAACTGTTGCCGAGGGCGTCTTTTCCCTCTGGTTTCTTCCCTGCACTAAAACAAAACATAAAAAAAACCCAATCCAAATTATGCAGAACAATGCAAGTGCCATAGGAATGCCTGAGAATTCGTGTGGTTTGTAGGGTGTGTATTGGTTATCTTTTGTTAAAGAAATGTCATCGCAATAAGTATTGAATGGCGTGGGTTCAGAGAGAACCCATTTGCCAGCCTCGACGGGCACATCTACACTGTAGAATTAATGCAGTTTGACCCCACTTTCGCTGCTGTGGCTCAGGAGTATGGAATCATGGGTGTTTTTACTAGGTTCTTGTGGGTTTTTTCGGGCTATATGGCCATGTTCTAGAGGCATTTCTCCTGACATTTCGCCTGCATCTATGGTAAGCACCTCTGAGGATGCTTGCCATAGATGCAGGCGAAACGTCAGGAGAAATGCCTCTAGAACAGTGTTTCTCAACCTGGGGGTCGGGACCCCTGAGGGGGTCGCGAGGGGGTGTCAGGGGGGTCGCCAAAGACCATAAAAAACAGTATTTTCCGATAGTAATGGAGATTCCATGTGGGAAGTTTGAGCCAATTCTATCATTGGTGGAGTTCAGAATGTTCTTTGATTGTAATGAACTATAAAGCCCAGCAACTACAACTCCCAAATGTCAAGATCTATTTTCCCCAGACTCCACCAGTGTTCACATTTGGGCATATTGAGTATTCGTGCCAAGTTTGGTCCAGATCCACCATTGCATGAGTCCACAGTACTCCCTGGATATAGGTGAACTACAACTCCCAAACTCAAGGTCCATGCCCATCAAACCCTTCCAGTGTTTTCCATTGGTCATGGGAGCCAAGTTTGGTTCAAATCCATCGCTGGTGGAGTTCAGAATGCTCTTTGGTTATAAGTGAACTATAAATCCCAGCAACTACAACTCCCAAATTACAAAATCAATCCTCCCCCAACCCCACTAGCATTCACATTTGGGTGTATTGGGTATTTGTGCCCAGTTTGGTCCAGTGAATGAAAACACATCTTGCATATCGGATATTTACATTATGATTTATAACAGTAGCAAAATGACTGTTATGAAGTAGCAACAAAAACAATATTATGGTTGGGGGTCACCACCACATGAGGAACTGCATTAAGGGGTCATGGCATTAGGAAGGTTGAGAACCACTGCTCTAGAACATGGCCATATAGCCCGGAAAAACCCACAAGAACCTAGTGATTCCAGCCATGAAAGCCTTCGACAATACATGGGTGTTTTTAGTTTCGCACTCTTTGGAAAAGAAGGTCGAAGCCTACAATTCCCACGATCCCATGAGCCATGGGAATGCAAGGGGTGCCAAACTGGATTCATTCCCCAATGCAGATGTTCCCATAATGTGGTGAACATCCAAATAGCAGTGTTTATAGTAGGTACAGACAAACCTGGGCCCTCCAGGTGTTTTGGACTTCAACTCCCACAATTCCTAACAGTCTCAGGCCCCTTCCTTTCCCCCCTTCAGACATATGAATAGCATAAACATAGGCCAACTTGGGCCCTCCCTGTGGGTTATGGGCCCAGCACATTTAAGCAGCTGAGAGGGAAAAGGAAGGGGTCTGAGGCTGTTAGGAATTGTGGGAGTTGGAGTCCAAAACACCTGGAGGGAGGGCCCAAGTTTTCCCATGCCTGGTTTATAGGATGAAGGCAGGTTCCAAAAAGCGGCACTATGAGCGAGACGCAAACAGAACCCTGCCTTGAATTTGACACTCCGAGTAGGAATCGACTTGTATGTCGAGCGAGAAAGAAAATTCATCCTCCCCTTTCTTTATTCACAACGAGGGTCACAAGAGAAGACACAGGGCACTGCAAAGGCTCAAAGGGAATATTGCATTTGGAAAGCAAAACCATGTGTGTATGCGTGATTTTTTTTTAAAGAAAGAAAGAACTGAACAAATTATAATATATATTAAAAATATATATAAATAGACTTATACTGCCAAGACAGGTGATTCTGTTGCACTAGGTCAACACTTGAAGTCCTACAGTACTTTTTTATGTTTTCCAATGGAGGGAAAAGGAAAGGGTGTGTGTTTTTTTAAAATTATTTATAGATAGGCTTGCGCATGAAATTTATTTCAACCGTTTCTTTTGTGTCTTCTGTTTATTCCGAAGCACGAAACGGGAAGCCCCCTCCCTACACGAAAATCGGCTCAACACGGAAACCTGTTTTCGTGTGTATCTGATTTTCCTACTTGCCTTGGAAAGACAGTGCATGTGTGGCAGGGCATGCAGGTAAGCAGGCAAGCCCAGAACAAGCCTGCCTGCACACCCTGCCACACACACACTCTCTGAGAGTGTGGTGAGGCGTGTGTGGCAGGGCATGAAGGCAGGCCTGGACATCGTACATGCCTACCAGTGCCTGCAACTGAGTACTTCTTCCTCTAGTGTAAGAGGCACCCAGCTGTAGGTGCCCTTCGGAGCTGCCTGCACACCCGGCCACACACACACACTCGGAAAATGTGGTGGGGTGTGTGAGGCAGGGCATGCAGGCAGGCCTGGAAAGTGCACACACCTGCCAGTGCCTCCAGCCTCTTTCTCTAGAGTAAGAGGCACTCAGCTGCAGGTGTGCTCTGGGCCTGCCTGCACACCCCGCCACACACACACTCTCGGAAAATGTGGTGGGGTGTGTGAGGCAGCGCATAAAGGCAGGCCTGGAAAGCTCACATGCCAACCAGTGCCTGCAGCTGAGTAATTCTTCCTCTAGTGTAAGAGGCAGCTTAGCTGCAGGTGCCCTTCGGACCTGCCTGCACACCCTGCCACACACACATTCTCGGAAAATGTGGTGGGGTGTGTGAGGCAGGGCATGCAGGCAGGCCTGGAAAGTACACACACCTGCCAGTGCCTCCAGCCGAGTGCTTCTTTCTCTGCAGGTGTGCTCCGGGCCTGCCTGCACACCCTGTCAAACACACAATCTCAGAAACCTTGGTGGGGTGTGTGTGGCAGGGCATGCAGGCAGGCCCAAAAAGTGCACACATCTGCCAGTGCCTCCAGCCAAGTACTTCTTTCTCTAGAGTAAGAGGCTCTCAGCTGCAGGTGTGTTCTGGGCCTGCCTACACAGGCACTGACCTGTAGGTGTGCTCTGGGCCTGCTTGCACACCCTGGCAAACACACAATCTCAGAAACTGTGGTGGGGTGTGTGAGGCAGGGCATGCAGGCAGGCCTGGAAAGTGCATATGACTGCCAGTGCCTGCAGCCAAGTGCCTCTTTCTCTAGAGTAAGAGGCTCTCAGCTGCAGGTGTGCTCTGGGCCTGCCTACACACCCTGCCAAACACACAATCTCAGAAACTGTAGTAGGGTGTGTGTAGCAGGGCATGCAGGAAGGCCCGGAAAGTGCACACACCTGCCAGTGCCTCTTTCTCTAGAGTAAGAGGCACTCAGCTGCAGGTGCACTCTGGGCCTGCTTGCACACCCTGCCACACACACTCACACTCGGGAAATGTGGTGGGGTGTGTGAGGCAGGGCATGCAGGCAGGCCCAGAAAGTGCATATGATTGCCAGTGCATGCAGCCAATTGCTTCTTTCTCTAGAGTAAGAGGCACTCCGCTGCAGGTGTGTTCTGGTCCTTCCTGCACACCCTGCCACACACACACTCTCGGAGAGCGTGGTGGAGCATGTGTGGCAGGGCATGCAGGCAAGCCCGGAGAATGCTTGCAGCTGAGTGCCTCTTATTCTAGAGAAAGAGGCACTCATCTGCAGGCACTGGTAGGCTCTCATTCATTCCTTTCATTCAGTTCATACAAACCCACTCATATTAAATCCACATCACATTATATTTCTTCACATGTCTAGACTGTAGAATTAATGCAGATTGCCACCACTTACGCTGTCATGGTTCATTGTTAGGGAAGCCTGAGAGTCAAAGTGTTTCGAGGGTTTTCATGAGGAGAGATGGGTAAGCAATAAAATTATTATTATTATTATTATTATTATTATTTTCACCTTCTTGTCCAAAGCGTGTTGGAGCCTCACCCAACGACAGCTCCTATATTCCATAGCATGAAGCCATGTCAGTTGAAATGGTGCCAAACTGCATTCATTTGAGTATACAGTGTTCCCTCAATTATCGCGGGTGTTACGTTCCAGGACCACACGCGATAAGTGAAAATCCGCAAAGTAGGAAAGCTATATTTATTTTAATATTATTTTAATATTTATACATTGTTTTAGTAGTTATACACTTTTAAAAGTCTTTATAAACTTAAAATAAACCCTGTTTCTGTTTTACCGAGCACTCCTCCGAGTACTACTACTACTACTACTCCCCCTCCAGCTCCTCCCACCTGCCTCCCTTTGGTGTGGTGGCTTCGAAGGAAAGTGTCATGTATCATGTTCTGCAGTTGATGGTGGTTGGTGGTAGTAGGCCTAGCAGTTGGCGATGGAAGGGTTAATGTAGTTCTAAAGGGTTGAGTAATCTATAAGTAAGTGTTCATGGGTGAAAGCAATTAAGGGTGGAGGTATGCAAGATATAGGCTGCAGCTGGGTGTTTCTCGATATAATGAGCTAGCCTTGGGATTGATCTTCGGGAGAAAAGTATTCCATCAGGATGCCAGGGCTCTGCCATATTCAGGTAGAGATGAACCAAACAAACACCCAATTTGTATCAAACAGTTTAATTAAAGCAGCACTTACTTTTTGGCTGTTTTAATAGTCCAAAATATAAAACATAAAGATTGCACCCAGCCACAGAATATAAAACAAAAACTGACAGCAAACACTGTTGCAGGTTCAAGATAACACCATAGTCAAAAGGTCCAGTCCAGTGGTCAAACTCCGAGAGTTCAATGAGCAAAGTCCAGGGATCAAGAGTCTATACTGTAGTCAAAAGCCAGTTCAAAAATCCAAGGTTCCAGGGTTCCACAGGTTCAGGAGACAGGTCAGGACACCGAAAATCCACAAACCTGGGGGAAAACCAGCAGCATCTACCACCAAGACAAATACTTTTCTCCCAAAGATCAGTCCCAAGGCTAGCCTCTTATATCCAGCTGAAGCCTATCTCTTGCATACCTCCACCCTTAATGGCTTTCACCCATGAACTCTTACTTACAGATTACTCAACCCTTTAGAACTAAGACTTACATTAACCCTTCCATCCCCAACTGCTAAGTCTACCACCACCAACCACCCTCAACTGCGGGACATGATACATGACAGAAGGAAGGAAAGGAAGCAAGCCCTCCTCGCCTTTCCCTTCGCCGGGTGAAGAGCAAGAGAGCGAAGGAAAAGAAGGAAAGGCTCTTCAAGCCTGGAGGGAGGGAGGAGTGAGAAGTGCCTCGAAGAGCGGCAGCGGCAAAAACCCGCAAAACAGCGAAAATACCACAATATATATTTTTAAATTCTATTTATTGAAAAACTGCGAAACAGCGAGTCTGCTAAAAGTGAACTGCAAAGCAGCGAGGGAACACTGTACAGTGTCCCCTCTCTTATTGTGGTTATGTTCCAGGATTTCCCGCAATAAGTGAAAAACCGCGATGTAGGGATGCTATTTTTAATATTTATACATTATTTTAGTAGTTATACACTATCTTAAGTCTTTGAAAGGAAGGAAAGGCCCTTCAAAGCTGGAGGGAGGGAGGACTGAGGAGGAAAAGTGCCTCGGAGAGTGGTGGCGGCAAAAACCCG
The DNA here is from genome assembly GCF_037176765.1 of Anolis sagrei. Lineage (NCBI taxonomy): Eukaryota > Metazoa > Chordata > Lepidosauria > Squamata > Anolidae > Anolis > Anolis sagrei. The sequence continues at coordinate 3,954,434 of NC_090035.1, forward strand.
CAAAACAGTGAAAATACCACAATATATATTTAAATTAATATTTATTGAAAAACCGCGAGTCCGCTAAAAGCGAACCACAAAGTAGCAAGGAAACACAATACAGTGTTCCCTCGCTACTTCATGGTTTGTTTTTAGCGGACTCGCTGTTTCGCGGTTTTTCAATAAATATTAAATTTAAAAATATATCGCTTAGAGTGTAAAATTAATACTTATTGAAAACCCATGAAACAACGAGTCTGCTAAAAGTGAACCACGAAGTAGCGAGGGAACACAATATAATGTTCCCTTGCTACTTCATGGTTTGTTTTTAGCAGACTCGCTGTTTCACAGATTTTCAATAATTAAAAATATTTTGTGTACAGTGTAAAATTAATATTTATTGAAAAACCGCGAAACAGCGAGTCTGCTAAAAGCGAACCACGAAGTAGTGAGTGAACACAATATAATCTTCCCTCGCTACTTCATGGTTCGCTTTTAGCGGACTCACTGTTTCACAGTTTTCCTAAAAAAAATAATTTTTAAAATATATTGCGCACAATGTAAAATTAGTACTTATTGAAAAACCGTGAAACAGCGAGTGTGCTAAAAGCTGTACACTGTACAGTGTTCCCTCGCTACTTTGTGGTTCGCTTTTAGCAGACTCGCTGTTTCACAGTTTTTCAATAATTAAATTTTTTTGCGTACAGTGTAAAATTAATATTTATTGAAAAACCGCGAAACAGTGAGTCTGCTAAAAGCTGTACAGTGTTCCCTCTCTACTTCACAGGTCCGGCTGATGGGGACGAGGAACAGGGCCTTCTCTGTGGTGGCTCCATGGATATGGAACTCCCTTATGAGTGAGATCAGGAATTAATTTTGCATTGTACACAATATCTTTTTAATTAATATTTATTGAAAAACCACGAAACAGCGAGTACAGTGTTCCCTCACTACTTTGTGGTTTGCTTTTAGCGGACTCGCTGTTTTGCGGTTTTTCAATCAATATTAATTTTTAAAATGTATCGCGTACAGTGTAAAATTAATATTTATTGGAAAAACGGCGAACCATGAAGTAGCGAGGGAACACAATACAGTGTTCCCTCGCTACTTCGTGGTTTGTTTTTAGTGGACTCGCTGTTTTTCAGTAAATATTAATTTTCAAAATATATTGTGTACAGTGTAAAATTAATATTTATTGAAAAACCGCGAAAAAGCGAGTCCGCTAAAAGCGAACCACAAAGTAGTGAGGGAACACAATATAATGTTCCCTCACTACTTCATGGTTCGCTTTTAGTGGACTCGTTGTTTCACAGTTTTTCAATAATTAAAAATATTTTGCGTACAGTGTAAAATTAATATTTATTGAAAAACCGCGAAACAGCGAGTCTGCTAAAAGCGAACTACGAAGTAGCGAGGGAACACTGCACAGAGTTTCCTCGCAACTTTATGCTTCGCTTTTAGCGGACTTGCTGTTTTGTAGTTTTTCAATCATTAAAAATATATTGCGTACAGTGTAAAATTAATACTTATTGAAAAACCGCAAAACAGCGAGTCTGCTAAAAGCGAACCACGAAGTAGCGAGGCAACACTGTACTTCATGGTTTTCTTTTTAGTGGACTTGCTGTTTCACGGTTTTTCAATAAATATTAATTAAAAATATATTGTGTACAATGCAAAATTAATTTTTATTGAAAAACCGCGAAACAGCGAGTCCGCTAAAAGCGAACCGCAAAGCAGCGAGGGAACACTATATATGAATCTTAATTTCCTAGTCTCAACTTGGGCTGTGCCTTAGGGGAAGGGAGAGCGAAAGAGGTGTGTGGGATTGTTCGCTTTTTCAGCACTGAAATTCCTTTTCCCCCCCAGTCTCCAAAAAAGCCATACTGTCGATCCGCTCCCGGCTCCCTCTTTCTTCTCTCCTTCCGAGTAACGCTCTGTTCTTCTCCTCCTTCCCTTCGCATGGCCATCCATCTGGATGGAAGCATGTGACCCAAACCGCAGAGCGGATCCTAAGCAATAAGCACATATTGCAAGCCATTTGATCGATCGCCTTCAACTCTGTCCCGGCCCCGAGATGTTATTGCAAAAGTCCCCACGTTAGGAAAAAAAGAGAGAGAGAAGGCCGCATTTGCCTGGAAGCAAAGAATGGCAAGAGTCGAAGGACATCAGATGTTCCTTGACAGCTTGGAAAGAGAAGAGAGGAAGGGAGGAAGGGACTAAAATTAGACTCCGATCTTGTGTGTCCTTCGGTTGCCAACTGATCAGAGAAACTAGCCTTTTAGCAACACCACTCTGCAAGAATCTAGAGAGGGTTTGTTCAACATTTGTGGCATCTACACTTTAGCAGGTACCCTCACTGATTGACTTCGCAGCTTCATACCTACTCATCGCTATTGAAGCTTCACATTTGCTTCAGACAGAAACTAGCCTTTTGGCAACACCACTCTGCAAGAATCTAGAGAGGGTTTGCTCAACATTTGCTGCATCTACACCTCAGCAAATACCCTCACTGATTGACTTTGCAGCTTCATACCTACTCATTGCTATTGAAGCTTGCTAATTGCAACATTCACATTTGCTTCAAACAGACAAGGGTTCTTTCTCCCACCCTGGACATCATTACACACACACACCATTTGCTACCTCTATGCAGATACCCTCACTGATTGACTTTGCAGCTTCATAGCTACTTGTCGCTATTGAAGCTTGCTAACTGCAACATTCACATTTGCTTCAAACAGAAAAGGGTTCTTTCTCCCACACTGGACATTATTCCACACACACCCCTCACACACACACACACATACACAATTTGCTCTCTCTATGCAGATACCCTCACTGATTGACTTTGCAGCTTCATAGTTATTTATCGCTATTGAAGCTTGCTAATTGCAACATTCACATTTGCTTCTAACAGACAAGAGTTATTTCTCCCACCCTGGAAATTATTCCACACACACAGACACACACAGACACACACAACATTTGCTACCTCTATGCAGATACCCTCACTGATTGATTTTGCAGCTTCATAGCTACTAGTCACTACTGAAGCTTGCTAATTGCAACATTCACACTTGCTTCAAACAGACAAGGGTTATTTCTCCCACCCTGGACATTATTCCACACACACCCCTCACACACACACACACACACATACACAATTTGCTCTCTCTATGCAGGTACCCTCACTGATTGACTTTGCAGCTTCATACCTACTCGTTGCTACTGAAGCTTCCTAATTGCAACATTCACATTGGCTTCAAACAGAAACTAGCCTTTTGGCAACACCACTCTGCAAGAATCTCGAGAGGGTTTTCTCAACATGGGTGGCATCTACACTTCAGCAGATACCCTCACTGATTGACTTTGCAGCTTCATAGCTACTCGTCACTATCGAAGCTTGCTAATTTCAACAATCACACTTGCTTCAAACAGACAAGGGTTCTTTCTCCCACCCTGGACATTATTTCACCCACACACACACACATACACACACACCATTTGCTATCTCTATGCAGATACCCTCACTAATTGACTTTGCAGCTTCATAGCTACTCGTCACTATTGAAGCTTGCTAATTGCAACATTCACATTTGCTTCAGACAAGGGTTCTTTCTCCCACCCTGGACACTATTTCACAGGGGGATACACACACAGACACACACACACACACGGCCTCTCTGATTGACTTTGAAGCTGCAAGGCTTTTCAAGTTTGCCAATTGCAACATCCACACTCACTTCCAACAAACAAGGGTTCTTTCTCCCACCCTGGACATTATTCCACAGGGGGATACACAAACACACTCTGAATGACTTTGCAGCTGCAAAGCTATTCAACGCTAATCAAGCTTGCTAATTGCAACATCTGCACCTGCTTCTAACAGGCAAGCATTCTTTCTCCCGCCATGAACATTATTCCACAGGTATATATCTCCACTCTACTTGCTACCTCTATTCAGATACCCTCACTGATTGACTTTGCAGCTGCAAGGCTACTCAATGCTAATTGCGCTTGCCAATTGCAACATCCATGCTCACTTCCAACAGACAAGTGTTCTTTCTCCCACCCTAGACATTATTCCACAGGGGGGATACACACACACACCCTCTCTGATTGACTTTGCAGCTGCAAGGTTATTCAATGCTAATCAACCATGCCAATTGCAACACTTGCTTCCAACAGACAAGCGTTCTTCCTCCCAGCGTGGACATCATTCCACAGGTATATATCTCCACTCTACTTGTTACCTCTATTCAGATACCCTCACTGATTGACTTTGCAGCTGCAAGGCTACTCAATGCTAATCAAGCATGCTAATTGCAACATTCTCACTCGCTTCCAATAGGCAAGGGTTCTTTCTCCTTACCTGGACATTATTCCATACTCCAGTTGTGAAGGTCCCATTAGCCACAGATGCAGGCGAAACATCAGGAGAGAATGCTGCACGAATATGGCCAGACAGCCCGAAAAACTCACCGCAACCCTGTAAAGATAATAGTTTTTATAGGTAGACCTGAAAAGAAGGTCAAGAAAGACACCAGAGACTGTCTGGCAATGCAGAGTGTGTCTACATTGTAGAATTAATGCAGTTTGAGACCATTTTGAATGCCCGGGATAATGGGAGTTGCAGTTTTGGTGGGTCACCAATACTCCTTGGCAGAGTATAAAGCAACTGCTCGTCCTTATAAGCCTTTCTATTTGGAACCATTGAAATGTTTCTCATTTGATCCAATGGGTAGTTGGCTCTTGCAAAGACAGAAGTAGATGCAAACCTATTTATTTATGGTCTTATTTATGATATGGGTTGTATGTCTGGGTAAATGTATGCAAGTGAAAGCGAGTCACGATTGCTGCTTTTTTCGAGCGGGAGGGTAGGAGAAAAGCGTCCCCCCGGAAACACGATTTCTCGTTGCGCCTCGCCGTAAATATTTGTACACAAAGAGAGAAAATCCTTTGCAGTAATGATTGCTTTTTAAACGACATTATATAATTGTACAGTCCGGTCTCCGAGGCTAGAAGAATCTCTATATATAATATATATATACATAGGTATTTTTTAAGGACTACCTATAGATCAACCTGAACTAATTTGTAGGTAAGCCACGCAGACATAGTCCACGTCAGTCCCTTTTCCGACTTAGTCCGGCTCCACGGCCTCCGTTCGAGAGGTGTCAACTCAACACCTAGCTCTGGAGAATGAGGTTATATATACAATGTATAGCTCTAGAAACTGAATGTGCTGTTATATAATGTATAATAATATATTATAATATATTATATATATATTTTGGCCTACCTATGAGTGTTAGAGTGGCTCGTTTTTTTCCCCACCCAGATGTCCACTGGAGAATAATGTATGAATGCATTTTGTTATTACCAACTCGACAACACAAGGTCTGCCGCTTTTTCCTCCTCCAAAATCTAACAAAATGAACGTTGCATTGCCTTTCCTGCAGGAAAAGTGTCTGGAATGTCAGAAGTACTCATGGAACGGGGTCCGAAGACCCTCCAGGGTCTTACCAGTCCACTATGGATCCAAAGCAAGGGTCCAAACAGTTAGAAGGCAAAACACAGGTTTATTCATATTGCACAATAAGAAGGCGGACAGACAGCATAATGCAGTATGCCAGTAACAAGCTGTCTGCCCCGACTGGGACAAACACCAGGGTTTATATACCTTACTTGTTGACAACTTAAGGTTCCCCTTTATCCTTATTTGGCATATCATTTAGCAAGCATTTCCTTTCACATAAACAACTCCTGGAATAGCCAACCAGAAGATTTCAGAAGATTTCCATCGTAGTAAACTACTCTGAGGTTGTGTATCATATATGGCGATATTGCATACATTGCATGTAGCTACCACATTTCAGTAACATAACACGCCCCTTACAGTTAACACGTAGCAACCTTTGTGGTTAAGCAGAAGCAGTCATGGAGCAAGTGTGTCTTGGTCAATCTTCCAGTAACTGGAAGCTGCATAACACTTACTTCCCCATTTCAGGGAGGTAGGCTGCATCTTTGAATAGAAGTTGATAATATGCTTTCTCTGACAACCTCTAATGACAGAATGACAAAATGGAGTTACTTTGGTTCACTGTTCCCTTCACTATAGCCGAGTACAGCCGTCCCCCGTATCCACGGATTTTGCATCCACGGATTCAACCACCCACTGCTTGGAAATATCTAGCCCTTAAAAATTAAAAACAAAGCTTCATCGTGGCTTTTGTTAAAGGAACAACATTTTACTATTTGCCCAGAGTCCTCGATGAATAAAGACACTTCCATCAGGAGCCAAGGAGAAGGGGAGGGAGGGAAGGAGGGAGGAAAGAAGGAAGGAAGGGAAGAAGGAAGGAAGGGAAGAAGGAAGGACAGAAAGAAGGAAGGAAGGAAGGAAGGAAGGAAAGAAAGGAAAGACAAAAGGAAGGAAGGAAGGAAGGAAGGAAGGAAGGAAGGAAGGAAGGAAGAAGGAAGGGAAGAAGGAAGAAAGGAAGGGAATAAAAGTAAGGGAAGAAGGAAGGCAAGAAAGAAGGAAGGATGTAAAAAAAGAAGAGGTGAGAGAAGGAAGGGAAGAAGGAAGGGAAGAAGGAAGGGAGGAAATAAGAAAGGACCGAAGGAAGGAGGGAGGGAGGGAAGAAGGAAGAAAGGATGGGAAGAAGGAAGAAAGGAAGGGAATAAAAGGAAGGGAAGAAGGAAGGAAAGAAAGAAGGAAGGATGTAAAAAAAGAAGAGAGGAAAGAAGGAAGGGAAGAAGGGAGGGAGGAAAGAAGAAAGGACAGAAGGAAGGAGGAAGGAAGGGAAGAAGGAAGAAAGGAAGGGAAGAAGGAAGGAAGGAAGGAAAGAAGGAAGGAAGGAAGGAAGGAAGGAAGGAAGGAAGGAAGGAAGGAAGGAAGGATGTAAGAAAGGAAAAAAAGAAGGAAGGGAAGAAGAATGGAAAAATAGAAGGAAGAAAAGAAGGTAAGAAGGGAGGGAGGGAGGGAGGGAGGGAGGGAGGGAGGGAGGGAGGAAGGAAGGAAGGAAGGAAGGAAGGAAGGAAGGAAGGAAGGAAGGAAGGAAGGAAGGTGGATGTACTTCCAAGGGTGCATATTTATTTATCGTGTCATCAGCAACCATTGTATTACAATTCTAACAGAGCAAAACAAACACAGAGATTAAAAAGAAAAAAAAAGAGAAAGAAAAAAACCCACACAGATTTTGTAAATTTGGTATTTGGTTAAATGTCCTTTGACCAGTATCTGGCCCCTTGGAGTGCCTCTGGGGTTGCCACAAGAAGGTCCTCCATGGTGCATGTGGCAGGGCTCAGGGTGCATTGCAGCAGGTGGTCAGTGGTTTGTTCTTCTCCGCACTCGCATGCCGAGGATTCCACCCTGTAGCCCCATTTCTGAAGGTTGGCTCTGCATCTCGTGGTGCCAGAGAGCAATCTGTTCAGCGCCTTCCAAGTCGCCCAGTCCTCTGTGTGCCCAGGGGGGAGTCTCTCATCTGGTATCACCCATGAATTGAGGTGCTGGGTTTGGGCCTGCCACTTTTGGACTCTCGCTTGCTGGGGTGTTCCAGCGAGTGTCTCTGTAGTTCTAAGAAAACTATGTCTTGATTTAAGTCGTTGACGTGCTGGCTGATACCCAAACAGGGGATGAGCTGGAGATGTCTCTGCCTTGGTCCTTTCAATATTGGCTGCTACTTCCCGGCGGATGTCAGGTGGTGCAATACCGGCTAAGCAGTGTAATTTCTCCAGTGGTGTAGGGCGCAGGCACCCCGTGATAATGAGGCATGTCTCATTAAGAGCCACATCCACTGTTTTAGTGTGATGAGATGTGTTCCACACTGGGCATGCATACTCAGCAGCAGAGTAGCATAGCGCAAGGGCAGATGTCTTCACTGTGTCTGGTTGTGATCCCCAGGTTGTGCCAGTCAGCTTTCGTATGATGTTGTTTCTAGCGCCCACTTTTTGTTTGATGTTCAGGCAGTGCTTCTTGTAGGTCAGAGCACGGTCCAGAGTGACTCCCAGGTATTTGGGTGCGCTGCAATGCTCCAGTGGGATTCCTTCCCAGGTCATCCTCAGAGCTCGGGATGCTTGTCTGTTCTTAAGGTGAAAGGCGCATGTCTGTGTTTTAGATGGATTAGGGATCAGATGGTTTTCCCTGTAATAGGCAGTAAGAGCACCTAGAGCTTCGGGTGCATGAACATGAAGAAGTCATAGGGTTTGACCCTACTTTACCTGTAATGGCTCAGTGCTATGGAATGATAGGATTTGTATTTTGGTAAAGCATCCTCACGTTTCGGCAGAGAAGGGTCAAAACTACTGTGAGCCTATCGCAGGGTATCGAAGGGCTCCGCGGAGCACACTTTGAGAACCGCTGGTCTATAGTATTAAGCCATGGCAGTCAAAGTGCACCTACGCTGCATTAATTCTCCAGTGTAGACGCTCCTCATTCAAAGCCAAGAAAGGAAAGCTAGGGAAAGTGTCCTGGAATTCAGTGCTTACAAAATGTCAAGAATGCACGGGCTCTTGAAAGGTGAATGGCACATGCCAGCCCGGCACAGGACTCCGAAAGCCAAGGGAGGGAGGAGTCGCTTTCCCTTGTGTACAAGCAGCCAAGGCAACGGTGGGCTTCCCTTTCCCTTTGGAACGAGGCCAAAAGATATCATATTTATTTGCCTCTCCAAAATGGTATCTGACGGAGCTCCTGAGCGGTCACGCTGAGGTCCACATGCTGTTAATGTCCATCAAGGCTGTTGATGTGTTGATGGCCAAAATGACGCAGAGAAAGAAGAAGGAAGGGAAGAAGGAAGAAAGGAAGGGATGAAGGAAGGAAAGAAAGAAGGAAGGAAGCACATAAGGAAAGAAAGAAGGAAGAGAAGAAGGATGGAGTCAAATAGGATTCTCCGAGGACCAAGTTCAACAAGCTTAAAGTCTGGGGAAGTTGTGTCTTTGCACTACAATTCCCAGATCCACCCAATCACAACAAATCAGAAGATTCACCGTCATGCATGTCGCTATGGGAGGAAAGAACGGAGGACATTGCACATGCGAGATACATATACATATATAGCTCTAGGATTATAGAATCATAGCATCCTAGAGTTAGAAGAGACCTGGTGGGCCATCCAGTCCAACCCCATTCTGCCAAGAAGCAGAAACATTGCATTCAAATCACCCCTGACAGATGGCCATCCAGCATCTATTTAAAAGCTTCCAAAGAAGGAGCCTCCACCACACTCCGGGGCAGAGAGTTCCACTGCTGAACAGCTCTCACAGTCAGAAAGTTCTTCCTCGTGTTCGGGTAGAATCATAGAATCAAAGAGTTGGAAGAGACCTCGTGGGCCATCCAGTCCAACCCCATTCTGCCAAGAAGCAGGAATGTTGCATTCAAATCACCCCTGACAGATGGCCATCCAGCATCTATTTAAAAGCTTCCAAAGAAGGAGCCTCCACCACACTCCGGGGCAGAGAGTTCCACTGGTGAACGGCTCTCACAGTCAGGAAGTTGTTCCTCATGTTCAGATGGAATCTCCTCTCTTGGTAGTTTGAAGCCATTGTTCCGCATCTTAGTGTTCTGTGGTCTGTCGTTGCTTGATTACATTGCATTTACAAATGGCGGCTTGAAAAGCCAGGTTTTAACCTTTCTGCGAAATATTGAGAGGGAGAGGGCCGATCTAATTTCCCCAGGAAGGGCATTCCATAGCCGAGGGGCCACCACTGAGAAGGCCCTGTCTCTCGTTTCTGCCAAACGCACCTGAGATGGAGGCGGGACAGAGAGCAGGGCCTCCCCAGACAACCTTAAGGTCCTAGATGGTTCATAAGAAGAGATTCGTAGTAGTAGTAGTAGTAGTAGTAGTAGGTTTTGCATCATGCTCCCTATGCTCTATTCTGCTTTGGTTAGACCACACCTGGAATACTGTGTCCAATTCTGGGCACCACAACTAGAGAGAGATACTGACAAGCTGGAATGTGTCCAGAGGAGGGCGACTCAAATGATCAAGAGTCTGGAGAACAAGCCCTATGAGGAGCGGCTTAAGGAGCTGGGCATGTTTAGCCTGAAGAAGAGAAGGCTGAGAGGAGATATGATAGCCATTAGGGCTGGGCGGTTTCGTTTCGTAATTTCGTAATTCGTTAAAAATTCGTCATTTTTTTTGATAACGAAGCGATATGGAACCATTCAGGAGCAACCAAAAAAATGAAATGAATTTTTCCAATTCGTTTCGTAATTGTTTCGTAATTGTTTCGTTATTGATTCGTAAATGTTTCGTTATTATTTCCGCATGTCTGGTGCAAGTTTTAGGGTTGCTGTTTGTTTTCTCAGTGAAAAAAAATATAATTATCACACCAACAGTCAACAACAGAGGGAGAGGGAAGCTTCAGAAGTTTTTTTAGCGTATTGCGCGATCGCGGCCGCCATTCACGAATCGATGCGTAATCGATTCATAATTGTTTCATAATTGTTTTACGATTTCCGAAATTTCGTAAATATCGAACTTTTTTAAAGGAAAATTTCGGAATTCTTTTAAATAACGAAACGCAAAAAAACCCTAAAAACGAATCGAGTTTAGAAACAAATTTTTCCCTGTTTGGACAGCCCTAATAGCCATGTATAAATATGTGAGAGGAAGCCACAGGGAGGAGGGAGCAAGCTTGTTTTCCTTAGAGACTAGGACACAATGGAACAATCGGTTCAAACTACAAGAAAGGAGATTCCATCTGAACATGAGGAAGAACTTCCTGACTGTGAGATCCGTTCAGCAGTGGAACTCTCTGCCCTGGAATATGGTGGAGGCTCCTTCTTTGGATGCGTTTAAACAGAGGCTGGATGGCCATCTGTCAGGGGTGATTTGAATGCAACATTCCTGCTTCTTGGCAGAATGGGGTTGGACTGGATGGCCCAGGAGGTCTCTTCCAACTCTTGGATTCTATGATTCTATGATTCTATGAGCTGGTATGATAAAGACTCCATTATAAACAAGAGGCCAAGGAAGAACTCTAGGAAGGGGAAGTCTATTTAGAGAGGGAAGGCAAGGTCAACACGCTGGAGTTTCCAGCATACTAGGAAATGGGGCGAATGGGTCGGGACCTGAAGACTTTGGCAGAAAAAATGAAATGCAAAGATACAGAGTGGGGGACACTGCCTGGCTCGAGAGCAGTACGTGTGAAAAAGATCTTGGAGTCCTCGTGGACAACAAGTTAAACATGAGCCAACCATGTGATGTGGCGGCAAAAAAAGCCAATGGGATTTTGGCCTGCATCAAGAGGAGCATAGTGTCTAGATCCAGGGAAGTCATGCTCCCCATGCTCTATTCTGCTTTGGTTAGACCACACCTGGAATATTGTGTCCAGTTCTGGGCACCACAATTCAAGAGAGATATTGACAAGCTGGAATGTGTCCAGAGGAAGAGGGCGACTAAAATGATCAAGGGTCTGGAGAACAAGCCCTATGAGGAGCGGCTTAGGGAACTGGGCATCTTTAGCCTGAAGAAGAGAAGGCTGAGAGGAGATATGATAGCCATGTATAAATATGTGAGAGGAAGCCACAGGGAGGAGGAGGGAGCAAGCTTGTTTTCTGCTTCCCTGGAGACTAGGATGCAATGGAGCCATGGCTTCAAACTACAAGAGAGGAGATTCCATCTGAACATGAGGAAGAACTTCCTGTGAGAGCCGTTCATCAGTGGAACTCTCTGCCCCGGAGTGTGGTGGAGGCTCCTTCCTTGGAAGCTTTTAAACAGGAGCTGGATGGCCATCTGTCAGGGGTGATTTGAATGCAATATTCCTGCTTCTTGGCAGAATGGGGTTGGACTGGATGGCCCAGGAGGTCTCTTCCAACTCTTGGATTCTATGATTCTATGATTCTATGACAGAGCGATGCCCCGGGAAGCAAGGAAAGAGAAACCTGACACCAAGCAAGAGGCAAAGGTGCAGAAAGGCAAAGGAGGCTGGGACATATTGATCGAACTAGGACGAAAATAACACCATCAGGGAGATGGCAAACTGCAAGGCACTTCTCATAGCTGTCCCCAGGGCAAACACACACACACACACACATACACACCCATTCTGTCTCATATTGCATTAATAAGGAACCGCTTCGTATCACAAATTGACCGTTTCTGGAACACAGCCTTCTCTATGCATGCGGCCTCCACTAAAAGGGATGTTGGCAGGCGATGATCGTCTGTTTTTCAGCTTGTGTCCTGGACTACAAAGAAGTATTTACATATTAGCACATTTTAAATACATGTAAAAATAATGAAACACAACATAACAATGCCTCCTCTGATGGAGTCCTAGGGAATGAGTAAGCACAGAGAGAAACAAAACAAACCCTACCCAATTTTCCTACTTTCCAACAGAGCTCACAACCTCTGAGGATGCTTGCCACAGATGCAGGCGAAACGTCAGGAGAGAATGCTTCCAGAACATGGCCAGACAGCCCAAAAAACCTACAACAACCCAGTCCCTACCCTGGTTTTAGGGCTATAGGTTGGGTTATATACTTATCAAACATAGGCCCCACCTACATAAAATCCCTTTTATCTGCTTTGGCCTGGATTATCTGGCAGTGTAGACACATATAATCCAATTCAAAGCAGAGAATGTGGGTATTCGGCTTTGATAATCTGGATTATATGGCAGTGTAGTATTTATTTATTTATTTAGAAGTTTTAGAAGTCTTCTCACCTCCGAGGAGGGACCCAGGCCAGTTCACAACATGTGTTCATATACAGTAATATAAAAACAGCCATAGACTTCCCAGATTGCTTAGGTTGTCTTTCCTCCCTTTCATGTCCTCCCTCCTCCCTCCCTCCCTCATCCTTTCTTTCATTCCTTTGTTCTTTCTTTTTCTCATCCTTTCTTTCTAATTCTTCCTGCCTCATCCTGTCTTTTCTTATCCCTCTTCCTTTTCCTGTCATTTATTCCTTCTGTACTCATCCTTTCCTCACCTTCCTTTCTTCCTTATCCTATCTTTTCGTCTTTCTCTCCTTTCCTTGTCTCTCCTTTCCTTCGCTCCTTCCTTTACCATCCTTGCTCAATCTCTCTTCCTTCCTCCCTCCTTTCCTCCCTTTTTTACTTCCTCCCTTCCTTCCTTCCTTTCTCTCTCTCCCATCTTTCCTTCCTCCCTCCCTCCCTCCCTCCCTCCTTTCCTTCCTTCCTTCCCTCCTTCCTTCCTTCCTTCTTTCCTTCATTCTTTCCTCCCTTCTTTCCTCCCTCCCTTCCTTGTTTCCGTCCTTTCTTCTTTCCTTCCTTCCCCCCTCCCATCCCTCCCTCCCTCCCTTCCTTCTTTCTTTCCTCCCTCCCTTCCTTCCTTCCTTTTTCCCTCCCTTCCTCCCTCCTTTTCTTCCTTTCTTCTTTCCTTCCTTCCTTCCTTCTTTCCTTCCTTCCTTCCTTCCTTCCTTTCTTCTTTCCTTCATTCTTTCCTCCCTCCCTTCTTTCCTTCCTTCCTTCCTTCCTTCCTTCCTTCCTTCCTTCCTTCTTTCCTCCCTTCCTTTCTTCCTCCCTCCCTTCCTTCCTTCTTTCCTCCCTTCCTTTCCTTCCTTCCTTCCTTCATTCTTTCCTCCCTTCCATCCTTCTTTCCTCCCTCCCTATCTTCCTTCCTTCCTTTCTTCATTCCTTCATTCATTCTTTCCTCCCTCCCTCACTTCTTTCCTTCCTTCTTTCCTGCTTTCCTTCCTTCCTCTTTTCTCCTTGCATTAAGGGTGAATCCCTTCCTCTTCCTCTCAGTGTCCCTCATGAATTCGATGCAACGTTTTTAAACATCTAGCCAGATATTCTTCCTTCCTTCTTGGTCTCCTTTCCTCTGAAACCAATCCCTTTGCTGACCGGTTGTGGTCTATAAAAGCAGGAGAGCGGAGGAAATGGCATCTTTCACACACAAAACACAAGCTTTAATTATTCCATTCTCTCTTGATTTTTTGTGATAGAAAACTAAATGCAGCATTGAAGCCATATTTTCCACCAACACACTGGATGCATCTACATTGTAGAATTAATGCAGTTAGATCCCACTTTACCTGCCATGGTTGAATACTATGGAATCATGGTAGTTTTAATAGAATCATAGAATCAAAGAGTTGGAAGAGACCTCCTGGGCCATCCAGTCCAACCCCATTCTGCCAAGAAGCAGGGATATTGCATTCAAATCACCCCTGGCAGATGGCCATCCAGCCCCTGTTTAAAAGCTTCCAAAGAAGGAGCCTCCACCACACTCCCTCCGGGGCAGAGAGTTCCACTGCTGAACGGCTCTCACTGTCAGGAAGTTCTTCCTCGTGTTCAGATGGAATCTCCTCTCTTGTAGTTTGAAGCCATTGTTCCCTTGCGTCCTAGTCTCCAGGGAAGCAGAAAACAAGCTTGCTCCCTCCTCCTCCCTGTGGCTTCCTCTCACATATTTATACATGGCTATCATATCCCCTCTCAGCCTTCTCTTCTTCAGGCTAAACATGCCCATCTCTTTAAGCCGCTCCTCATAGGGCTTGTTCTCCAGACCCTTGATCATTTTAGTCGCCCTCCTCTGGACACATTCCAGCTTGTCAATATCTCTCTTGAATTGTGGTGGCCAGAATTGGACACAATATTCCAGGCAGGCATGTAGCCAGGAGGGGGGGGGGTTGGGGGGCTTCAGCCCCCCCCCCCCGAAATTCTCATGGTGGTCCGCGAGAAGGCCTTCCTGGTACATTATTTAAACTGTTATGTTTATTCATATCATGATTTGATCACCATGCTCAATATATCCCATATGCATGGGGGTATTGGGGTAACGATACAAAAGGTTTGCTAGGGTAGACCCTCTTTCACTCAGACTCAGCCCCCCCCCCCCCCGAACCAAACTCAGCCCCCCCCCCCCCCCAAAACAAAATCCTGGCTACAGGCCTGATTATTCCAGGTGTGGTCTAACCAAGGCGGAATAGAGCATGGGAAGCATGACTTCCCTAAATCTAGACACTAGGCTCCTCTTGATGCCAATTATTGCCAATGGTTCCGAAATGACTTCCGCTAGTTCCTTCAATACTCTTGGGTGTGGTTGATCTGGCCCTGAAAGGGGACTTGAACTCATTAAGAGCGGCCAGGTATTCATGGACGACTTGTTTCCCAATTTGGGATTTGGATGTCCTCTAATCCCTCATCCACTCCGTCTTGCTGAGGTTGAAGATGACTTTCTTTTTGTGAGAAGACCGAGGCAAAGAAGGCATTAAGTAGTTCTGCCTTTTCCCTATCATCCCCTGTCAGCATTGCCCCATCTTCTCCTCGACGAGGTCCTATCGCCTCCTTGTTTTTCCTTTTTCTACTGACATAAGAAAAGAAGCCCTTTTTATGGTTTTTGATGTCCCTGGCAAGCCTGAGCTCATTTTGTGCTTTAGCCTTGTGGACCTTTTCCCTACAGGTGTTGGCTATTTGTTTGAATTCTTCTTTGGTGATCTCTCCATTTTTCCACTTCTTGTGCATGTCTCTTTTGTGTCTCAGCACAGTTAGAATTTCTTTGGACATCCATTCTGGCTTTTTTGCACTTGTCCTATTTTTTCTCTTTGTTGGCACTGTTTGCAATTGTGCCTTGAGTATTTCAGTCTTGAAAAACTCCCATCCGTAACTCCCTTGTCTTTTAGTATCCGTGTCCATGGAATGCTGCTCAGCGTTTCCTTCATTTTTTGGAAATCAGCTCTCCTAAAATCCAAAATGCAGGTTTGACTTGTCTTAGTTTCAGCCTTCCTTTGTACCTCAAATTGCAGGAGCACATGGTCACTTGTCCCTAAGGATCCGACCTAAGGATCAACTGCATTGATCAGGTCCTCTGCATTTGTTAGGATGAGATCAAGAGTAACCGACCCCCTTGTTGCCTCTTCTACCTTCTGGACCATGAAATTGTCTGCAAGGCAAGCAAGGAATTTGTTGGACCTTGTACTCTTGGTCGAATTTGGTCAAATTTGTTTTCCAGTTGAAATTGCCCATGACTACTACATCTCTTCTCTGTGCCTGTTTGGTCAACTGTTGGCAGAAGACTTCATCAAGTTCTTCCTCCTGGCTTGGAGGTCTGTAGTAGATGCCTACAACGAGATCTTTTTGAGTCCTAGTTCCCTTGATTCTTATCCAGGTCTTAATAGAGCTTTCTCTGCCCATATCTTGATTTTGCTAAGTCCTCAATGATCTTCTTGCAAAAGAACTAGTAAGATGTAAGTTGGACAATACTACTGTTGGATGGATATGAAATTGGTTCTGTGGCCGAACCCAAAGGGTGCTTCTCCCCAATAAATCATATTTATTGCATCACATTTCTATTTTAGCTGTGAAATTGATGGATAGTGAGATCTGGCCTGTGGATAGCCAATCCCAAAGCACGGATACTGAAATTCGTTAGGTTGATGATGGGTACCGGCACAGGCCGCCAGTGGACCCGTGCCCAGCAAGGCTAAGAAGCTATAGCCTACTGTCTCACAATCACAAAATCTCACCAGTTGAAGAAGAAGCCACCGAGGTATTGTATTCCATCCAGCTGGAAAGGATGACAACTCGCGTCAAGCCGCTAAAGGAAGCTGAGATGCTTCCTACAGGTAAAGCAAACATTTTTATAGTCCAGTCTTTTGTTTTTCTTGCTGGAGCTGCCTATCATTCGACGATTCTAAGAGTGCTGATGCCTCACCAAACTACATCTCTCTGGGTTCCATAGCACTGAGCCTTGGCAGTTCAACCGGGGTCGAACCACACAGTGTAGACACACTCAGAGGTCTGTGCCGCACACCTTTGGTACGTGATGTCCCCCATCTTTCTGATCCCGGTGTGAAAACAATCCCTGTTCCTTGAGGTCACAAAGCGGCGCGTTTTAAGTTATTCCGCGTCCTCTCGGAGGAAGACCAGAATACCAATGGAGGAGTTATTCAGGCCGGCCGATGCATGCTTGCGCACGAACCACTTGGTCCCTTTGGCCCCAAATCTTTATTAATGGGCGCATTTGGATTTGCAAAGGCCGCGGCACACCTTCCCAGGGAAACGCCTTTTGCAACTCTGAAGCGAAAGGATCAATAGCAAGCCAAGAGGAAGCTCGAGAGAAGGCAGGAAAAGGAAAGGAAAAGAGCTGATCTGTCTTTTTCCTTCCTTGGTAACGCCACCGTTCATTTAAGGTATCCCAGTCAATCAAAAGAGTTTGTTGTATTGATTATTTATTTATTTATAACACTAGTATATTATATATAATACTAGCTGTACCTGCCACACATTGCTGTGGCCAACCTTCCCGCCCTCTTTTTCTCCTCCTTCCTTCCTTCCTTCCTTCCTTCCTTCCTTCCTTCCTTCCTTCCTTCCTTCTCTTCCTCTTCCCTCCCTCCCCCTTTTCTTTCCCATCCCCTTTCTTTCCTCCTTTCTTACTCTCCTTCCTTCCCTCTTTCCTTGCCTTTTTTCTTTGCTTCTCTCTTTCCTTCCTTCCTTCTCTTCCTCTTCCCTTCCTCCCCCCTTTTCTTTCCCTTCCCCTTTCTCTCTTTCCTTGCTTCCTTCCATCTTTCCTTCCCCTTTTTTCTTTCCTTCTCTGCTTCCTTTCTTCTCTTCCTCTTCCCTTCCTCCCCCTTTTCTTTTCCTCCCTCTTTCTCTCCTTCTTTCCTTCTTTCCTTCCTTTCCTTTTTTCTTTCCTTCTCTCCTTTCTTCTCTTCATCTTCCCTTCCTCTCCCTTTTCTTTCCCTCCCCCCTCTCTCTTTCTCCCTCCCTCCCTCCCTCCCTCCCTCCCTTTCTTCTCTTCCTCTTCCCTTCCTTCCCCTTTTCTTTCCTTTCCTCTTTCTCTTCTCCTTTCTTTCTCTTCCTTCCTTCCCTTTCCTTGCCTTTTTTTCTTTCTTTCTCTCCTTCCTTCCTTCTCTTCATTTCCCTTCCTTCCCCCTTTCCTTTCCTTTCCTCTTTCTCTCCTCCTTTTTTTCTCTCCTTCCTTGCTTCATTTCATCTTTCCTTCCCTTTTTTCTTTCCTTCTCTCCTTCCTTCCTTCCTTTCTTCTCTTCCTCTTCCCTTCCTCCCCCTTTTCTTTCCCTTCCTCTTTCTCTCCTCCTTTCCTTCCTTCCTTCCTTCCCTCTTTCCTTGCCTTTTTTCATTCCTTCTCTCCTTCCTTCCTTCCCTCCTTTCTTCTCTTCCTCTCCCCTTCCTCCCCCCTTTCTTTCCCTTCCTCTTTCTCTCCTCCTTTCTTACTCTCTTTCCTTCCTTCCATCCATCCATCTTCCCTTCCCTTTTTTTCCTTCTCTCCTTCCCTTCTTTCTTCTCTTCATCTTCCCTTCCTCCCCCTTTTCTTTCCCTCCCTCTTTCTCTCCTCCCTCCCTCCCTTTCTTCCTGCTTTCCTTCCTTTATTTCTTTCCTTCTCTCCTTCCTTCCTTCTTCCTCTTCCCTTCCTCCCCCTTTCCTTTCCTTTCCTCTTTCTCTCCTACTTTCTTTCTCTCCTTCCCCTTTTCTTTCTTTCCTTCCTTCTCTTCCTCTTCCCTTCCTTCTCCCCTTTTCTTTCCCTTCCTCCTTTTCTCCTTCCTTCCTTCCTTCCTTCCTTCCTTCCTTCCTTCCTTTCTTTCTTCTCGTCCTCTTCCCTTCCTCCTACTTTTCTTTCCCACCCTCTTTCTCTCCTCCCTTCCTTCCTTCCTTCCTTCCTCCCTTCCTTCCCTCTTTCCTTGCCTTTTTTCTTTCCTTCTCTCCTCCCTCCCTCCCTCCCTCCCTCCCTTTTTTCTTTCCTTCTCCCTTTCCTTCCTTTCTTCCCTTTCTCATCCCTTCCTCCTCCCTTTTCCTTCCCCTTCCTCTTTCTCTCCTGCTTTCTTTCTCTCCTTCCTTCCCTTTTTTATTTCCTCCTCTCCTTCCTTCCTTCTTTCTCTTCCTCTTCCCTTCCTCCCCCCTTTCTTTCCCTTCCCCTTTCTCTCCTTTCTTCCTCCTCTACTATTCTTAGACTGCAACTCCCAGCAGTCCTCTTGATCGAGCTCTCTACCTAACTCTATCTAATCTATCTATCTGGAGGATTGCTGGGAGTTGCAGTCCAGGAATAGGAAATTGGAAATACACAGGGATTGGGATGCTCTCAGAGAAATCCAAGGAGAAGCAAGCTTGCACCTTGGAAGCAGTGCATTTGGATCCTCCTCCTCTCCAAAAGGGCCTGGTCTAGGGGATGCTGGGAGCTGTAGTCCGGAAGAGAGTGTGGATATGCGATTGTGTGTTTTGTTTGCCGGGGGGAGTTGTTTTTGCACATGCGCTGTAGCGTCATTTTGCTTTTTTGGCTTTTGAAGTCCCTTCTGCTGCATTTTTCAGTGTTTTCGTGAGTGATGGTCACTCGTTGGCATGATAGGTGTGTTGTGTCCAAATGTGGTGTCAATTCATCCGGTGGTTTTTGAGTTATGTTCATCCCACAAACGAACATTACATTTGTATGTCTCTCGATTCCTCTAGCAGCTGGCAGTGAGGCCGATGGCTTTCCAGGAAGCATCCTTCTCTGGTCCTGGCTGCAGAGTCAAGCGATGATGGAAATATTACTCAAGCACATATGGAAAGAGAGCGGAGGATACAGCCATGCGCTTGGAAAACAAGGATATTGTTTCCTGAGGGGGATACGTAGTTTGCATCGTTCCTTCCATGCTTGCATACTTGCACCATCTCCGCTTCCAAGTGGACAGTCGGTTGTGTATCAATGCACTGGCTGAGGGATGGATTGCAGGCTTGAGCTGCCCATTGACCAGCGTTCTTTGGCCAGTGTCCACTCTGATCAAAATATATCGCATTTCGAAATATGACTCTTCTTTAAAGTAGACAGGATAGGCAACGCTGGACAACTTTTTCTTCTTCCTCCTCTTTTCCTTCTGCTCCTTCTTCCCCATCTTCTTCCACTTCATCCCTTCTCTTTCTCTTCTTCATCTTTCTCTTCACCCTCCTTCTTCCTCCTCGTTTTTCTTCTTCCTCTTCTTCTTCTTCACCTTCTTTATCTTCTTTCTCCTCCTTGATCCTCTTCTACTTCTTCCCCTTCTTCCTCATCTTCTTCTCCTTCTTCCTCATCTTCTTCCCCTTCTTCCCCTTCTCTTCCTCTTCCACTTCTCCCCTTCTTTCTCTCCTCCTCCTCTTCTTCCATTTCTTCCCCTTCTTCCTCCTCTTCTTCTTCCATTTCTTCCCCTTCTTCCACCTCTTCTTCCACTTCTCCTGTTTGCTCTCTCCTCCTCCTCCTTCTTTCTCCTCCTCTTCCCTTCTCTATCTTCTCATTCTCATCCTCTTCTTCCTTCCTCTTCTTCCTCCCCTTCTTTCCCTCGTCCTTCTCTTTCTTCTCCCCTTCTTTCTATCCCTTACCTCCTCCTCCTCCTTTTCCTCCTTCTCTTCCCCTTCTTTATCTTCTCCTTCTCCTCTTCTTCCCCTCCTCTTCCATTTCTCCTATTCACTCTCTTCTCCTCCTCCTTCTTTCTCCTCCTCTTCCTTCCCTTCTCTATCTTCTCATTCTCATCCTCTTCTTCCTCCCTCTTCTTCCTCCCCTTCTTTCCCTCGTCCTTCTCTTTCTTCCCCCTTCTTTCTCTCTCTTGCCTCCTCCTCCTCCTTTTCCTCCTTCTCTTCCTCTTCCCCTTCTATATCTTCTCATTCTCCTCTTCTTCCCTCCTCTTCTTCTTTTTCCCCTCCTGCACCTTCTCTTCCTCTTCCCCTTCTCTCTCTCCTCCTCCTCTTTTTCCTCTTCCTCTTCTTTTTTATCTTCTTATTCTCCTCTCCCCTTCTTCCTCCTCATTTCTTCCACTTCTTCCAGTTCTCTTCTTCTTAACCCTTCTTTCTCTTCTCTTTCTTTTTTCTCATCCTCTTTCTTCCTCCTCTTTTTCTCCTTCTCTTTCTTCCCCTTCCTTCTCCCCCTCTTCTCCTCTTTCTCCTCCTCCTATTCTTCTTGCCCTCTTCTACCTTCTCTTCCCTTCTTCCTTTTCTCCTTCTTCCTTCTCTTTTACCTCTTCTTCCTCTTCTTCCTCTTCCTCTTCTTCCCCTTCTTTATTTTTTCCTCCTCCTCTTCTTGCTCCTCTTCTACTTCTTCCCCTTCTTCCTCGTCTTCTTACCCTCTTTTTCTCTTCTTCCTTCTCTTCTCCTCCTTCTCCTCCTCCCCCTCTTCCACCTTCTCCTCCTTCTTCCTCCTTCACCTCTTCCACCTTCTCCCCTTCTCTCTCCTCCTTCCTCCTTCTTCTCCTCCTTCTTCTCACCCTGCTTTCCTCTCCTAAAGGAACTTAAAATGGACTTTGCTGTAAAACTTTGATACTTCCTGAATTTCCTTGGCTGGGAGTTGTAGTCCAAAATCACCAGAGAGTCCCAAGCCCATGAGATGTGGAGGAAAGGTTTATATACAGTGTCAAAACCTTGATGCTTATAATATTGCAGCCGGATCCACCCTGGAGTGTGTGGGTTCCCAAACGAGAGTGTCTGACTGGAGCGGAAATCCAGCTTAGAGACAAAGCAATCATGCAAACCATCTGCCCTGCCCGGGAAGAGAAAGCCACTTTGGTCGTTTCCATAATCTGCTCAGCCGCTTCTTAACAAGATGAAGCCCTTAGGCTGGCTGAGTTTGGATGCCGGAGAGAAAGCTGGCGGAAATGACGAAGAAGCACCTGGGACTCTTGGGCAGCAGAGAGGAAGACCAGCAAGCTTTTATCCTAATGGAGAGGAAAGAAGGCCTGCGCTCAAATGGGCAAATCCAACGTCATTGCGGCCTACATGTGTCCTTTGAGAGTCGTTGCGGAAGGAGGGACCAAGCACTTCCAGCCGCAATGAGCTTTCTTCCTTCTGTTAGGACACCTCCATTACAGGAAGCCAAAACAGTGTGTTTATTATGTATTGTCGAAGGCTTTCATGGCCGGAATCACTGGGTTGTTGTAGGGTTTTTCGGGCTATAGGGCCATGTTCTAGAAGCATTCTCTCCTGACGTTTCGTGTGACGGCGCAAGTGGCGCAACCTATATATAGAACTGTTAGTTGTTAGACTTAAACTGTTGTATCATGCTTCATTGACTATTCTAAAGCCTTTGACTGTGTGGATCATAATAAATGGTGGCAAGTTCTTGGTGGGATGGGCATCCCAAGCCCCCTTCCCTCTCTCCTGAGGAATCTGTCCAAGGACCAAGGAGCAACAGTCAGAACTGACCACGGAACAGGAGACGGGTTCCAGATTGGGAAAGGCGTCCGGCAAGGCTGCATCCTCTCACCCAACCTTTTGAACTTGTGTGCAGAACACATCATGCGAGGATGTGCAGGACTTGAGGAAGGCAAAGCTGGGGTGAAAATTGCTGGAAGAAACATTCACAACCTCAGATATGCAGATGACACCACTTTGATGGCCGAAAGCGAGGAGGAGCTGAGGAGCCCTCTAACCAAGGTGGAAGAAGAAAGCGCAAAAGCCGGGTTGCAGCTAAACGTCAAAAAAACCAAGATTATGGCAACAAGACTGGAAAATAGAGGGAGAAAATGTGGAGGCCGTGACAGACTTTGTATTTCTAGGTGCAAAGATTACTGCGGATGCAGACTGTGGCCAGGAAATCAGAAGACGCTTCCTTCTTGGGAGGAGAGCAATGTCCAGTCTCGATAAAATAGTCAAGAGTAGAGACATCAGACTGGCAACCAAGATCCATTGCCTAGTCCAAGCCATGGTCTTCCCTGTAGTCACCTACGGATGTGAGAGCTGGACCTTCGGGAAGGCTGAGCGAAGGAAGATCGATGCTTTTGAGCTGTGGTGTTGGAGGAAAGTTCTGAGAGTGCCTTGGACTGCGAGAAGATCCAACCAGTCCATCCTCCAGGAAAGAAAGCCCGGCTGCTCACTGGAGGGAAGGAGACGAGAGACAAAGTTGAAGTCCTTTGGCCACATCATGAGGAGACAGCCAAGCCTAGAGAAGGGAATGATGCTGGGGAAAGTGGAAGGCAAAAGGAAGAGGGGCCGACCAAGGGCAAGATGGATGGATGGCATCCTTGAAGTGACTGGACTGACCTCGAAGGAGCTGGGGGTGGTGACGGCCGACAGGGAGCTCTAGCGTGGGCTGGTCCATGAGGTCACGAAGAGTCAGAGACGACTGAACAAATGAGCAACAACATCATGCTTAATCCTGCTCCTTTTTACACTGCTTATGTATAATTGTATGGATTGGTTACTTATAGCTGTCAATCAGTACTGTTTGGCTCCACCTCTTCCTGCAAGAGGGGGAACTTCCTTTTCCTTTTCATTCTGCCATCAGAGTTCGTACCAGATGGACGTGAGTAAGAGACTTGACTCTAAAGGACCCTGATTTAAGTTAAATCTTAGCATCAGTTCTGATGTTTTTTACCCCTGGGACTCATGCTTTATGTCCAGATCGTCCTGGACAATTATTGAGGAGACCCAGGCTCCTTCAAGCCCGTTCTTTTGGCACCAAAGGAAGATCCTGAGTCTTCAAAACATAGGCCATCTAAACTGGGGTTGTGGTTTGCTCCGGCATTCACAGCCATTGAGGAAAGAGGAAACTTGGAGAGGCTGTAACCTATGTTTTTCTTCGCCCCTCTAAAGTTTTCCAGCTCATTGCTTTGAAGAAATGACTTTGTGATCAATAAAACCTATTTTGAGCTATTTACAGCGTTTTGGGTTTTTGGGAGTTCCAGTTTCCTAAAGGAGGGCAAGAAGCAATCCCTTGGGGGAACGGTGCCACGTCCATCCCTTCTTCATTAAGACTAATAGCCCCCAAGCACAACGGCACATTTTGCCTGCATCTATGGTTGTGAAGTCTGTTGGAACTAGGAAAATGGGTTTATATATCTGTGGAATGACCAGGGTGGGACAAAGGACTCTTGTCTGCTGGAGCTAGGTGTGAATGTTTCAACTGACCATCTTGATTAGCATTTGATGGCCTGGCAGTGCCTGGAGCAAACTTTTCTTGAGAGGTGATTAGATGTCCTTGTTTGTTTCCTCTCTATTGTTGTGCTGTTGTAATTTTAGACTTTAAACTCTCCTTCTCTTCTTCTCCTTTTCCTCTTCCCCTTCTCCCCTTCTCTCTCTCCTTCTCCTCCTTCCTCCTTCACCTCTTCCACCTTCTCTTTTCCTTCTTAGAGTTTAAACCATGGGGCCAAGCTCAAACAACAAATTACAATAAAAATAAATACAAATTGCAGTAAAATAAACAACATAACAATAAAGTATAAAACATCAAAGCATGTAAACAATATACACAAAACATAGAAACCAAACATATTGATAATCTGGATTATATGGCAGTGAAGAAGGGATTTCAGTTTGCAGCAATCAAAGCAAGCTGAGGACAAAGGAGGGTAAGCAGAAGGAGGTCCAGAGGATTAATTGATTGAGACAATTGGAGGGTATGGCATCTACTGTCAGCCCTCCATATCCACAGTTTCCGTATCCACAAATTCAACATTCCCAAAAGCAAAACCTTGATTTGGAACCCTCGGTGGCGCAGTGGGTTAAACCACTGAGCTGCTAAAGTTGTTGACTGAAAGGTCGCAGGTTCGAATCCTGGGAGTGGGGTGAGCTCCCGCTGTCAGCCCCAGCTCCTGCCAATTTAGCAGTTCGAAAGCATGCAAATGTGAGTAGATCAATAGGTACCGCTCTGGCGGGAAAGTAACGGCGCTTCGTGGTTAAACCGCTGAGCTGCTAAAGTTGTTGACTGAAAGGTTGCAGGTTTGAATCCGAGGAGCGAGGTGAGCTCCCGCTGTCAGCCCCAGCTCCTGCCAATTTAGCAGTTAGAAAACATGCAAATGTGAGTAGATCAATAGGTACCGCTCTGGCGGGAAAGTAACGGCGCTTCGTGGTTAAACCGCTGAGCTGCTAAAGTTGTTGACTGAAAGGTTGCAGGTTTGAATCCGAGGAGCGAGGTGAGCTCCCGCTGTCAGCCCCAGCTCCTGCCAATTTAGCAGTTCGAAAACATGCAAATGTGAGTAGATCAATAGGTACCGCTCTGGCGGGAAAGTAACGGCGCTTCGTGGTTAAACCGCTGAGCTGCTAAAGTTGTTGACTGAAAGGTCGCAGGTTCGAATCCTGGGAGTGGGGTGAGCTCCCACTGTCAGCCCCAGCTCCTGCCAATTTAGCAGTTCGAAAACATGCAAATGTGAGTAGATCAATAGGTACCGCTCTGGCGGGAAAGTAACGGCGCTTCGTGGTTAAACCGCTGAGCTGCTAAAGTTGTTGACTGAAAGGTTGCAGGTTCGAATCCGAGGAGCGGGGTGAGCTCCCGCTGTCAGCCCCAGCTCCTGCCAATTTAGCAGTTCGAAAACATGCAAATGTGAGTAGATCAATAGGTACCGCTCTGGCGGGAAAGTAACGGCGCTTCGTGGTTAAACCGCTGAGCTGCTAAAGTTGTTGACTGAAAGGTTGCAGGTTCGAATCCTGGGAGCGGGGTGAGCTCCCGCTGTCAGCCCCAGCTCCTGCCAATTTAGCAGTTCGAAAACATGCAAATGTGAGTAGATCAATAGGTACCGCTCTGGCGGGAAAGTAACGGTGCTTCGTGGTTAAACCGCTGAGCTGCTAAAGTTGTTGACTGAAAGGTTGCAGGTTCGAATCCTGGGAGCGGGGTGAGCTCCCGCTGTCAGCCCCAGCTCCTGCCAATTTAGCAGTTCGAAAACATGCAAATGTGAGTAGATCAATAGGTACCGCTCTGGCGGGAAAGTAACGGCGCTTCGTGGTTAAACTGCTGAGCTGCTAAAGTTGTTGACTGAAAGGTTGCAGGTTTGAATCCGAGGAGCGAGGTGAGCTCCCGCTGTCAGCCCCAGCTCCTGCCAATTTAGCAGTTCGAAAGCATGCAAATGTGAGTAGATCAATAGGTACCGCTCTGGCGGGAAAGTAACGTCGCTTCGTGGTTAAACCGCTGAGCTGCTAAAGTTGTTGACTGAAAGGTTGCAGGTTCGAATCCGAGGAGCGGGGTGAGCTCCCGCTGTCAGCCCCAGCTCCTGCCAATTTAGCAGTTCGAAAACATGCAAATGTGAGTAGATCAATAGGTACCGCTCTGGCGGGAAAGTAACGGCGCTTCGTGGTTAAACCGCTGAGCTGCTAAAGTTGTTGACTGAAAGGTTGCAGGTTCGAATCCTGGGAGCGGGGTGAGCTCCCGCTGTCAGCCCCAGCTCCTGCCAATTTAGCAGTTCGAAAACATGCAAATGTGAGTAGATCAATAGGTACCGCTCTGGCGGGAAAGTAACGGCGCTTCGTGGTTAAACCGCTGAGCTGCTAAAGTTGTTGACTGAAAGGTCACAGGTTTGAATCCTGAGAGTGGGGTGAGCTCCCGCTGTCAGCCCCAGCTCCTGCCAATTTAGCAGTTCGAAAACATGCAAATGTGAGTAGATCAATAGGTACCGCTCTGGCGGGAAAGTAACGTCGCTTCGTGGTTAAACCGCTGAGCTGCTAAAGTTGTTGACTGAAAGGTTGCAGGTTCGAATCCTGGGAGCGGGGTGAGCTCCCGCTGTCAGCCCCAGCTCCTGCCAATTTAGCAGTTCGAAAACATGCAAATGTGAGTAGATCAATAGGTACCGCTCTGGCGGGAAAGTAACGGTGCTTCGTGGTTAAACCGCTGAGCTGCTAAAGTTGTTGACTGAAAGGTCACAGGTTTGAATCCTGAGAGTGGGGTGAGCTCCCGCTGTCAGCCCCAGCTCCTGCCAATTTAGCAGTTCGAAAACATGCAAATGTGAGTAGATCAATAGGTACCGCTCTGGCGGGAAAGTAACGTCGCTTCGTGGTTAAACCGCTGAGCTGCTAAAGTTGTTGACTGAAAGGTTGCAGGTTCGAATCCTGGGAGCGGGGTGAGCTCCCGCTGTCAGCCCCAGCTCCTGCCAATTTAGCAGTTCGAAAACATGCAAATGTGAGTAGATCAATAGGTACCGCTCTGGCGGGAAAGTAACGTCGCTTCGTGGTTAAACCGCTGAGCTGCTAAAGTTGTTGACTGAAAGGTTGCAGGTTTGAATCCTGAGAGTGGGGTGAGCTCCCGCTGTCAGCCCCAGCTCCTGCCAATTTAGCAGTTCGAAAACATGCAAATGTGAGTAGATCAATAGGTACCGCTCTGGCGGGAAAGTAACGGCGCTTCGTGGTTAAACCGCTGAGCTGCTAAAGTTGTTGACTGAAAGGTTGCAGGTTCGAATCCTGGGAGCGGGGTGAGCTCCCGCTGTCAGCCCCAGCTCCTGCCAATTTAGCAGTTCGAAAACATGCAAATGTGAGTAGATCAATAGGTACCGCTCTGGCGGGAAAGTAACGGCGCTTCGTGGTTAAACCGCTGAGCTGCTAAAGTTGTTGACTGAAAGGTCACAGGTTTGAATCCTGAGAGTGGGGTGAGCTCCCGCTGTCAGCCCCAGCTCCTGCCAATTTAGCAGTTCGAAAACATGCAAATGTGAGTAGATCAATAGGTACCGCTCTGGCGGGAAAGTAACGGCGCTTCGTGGTTAAACCGCTGAGCTGCTAAAGTTGTTGACTGAAAGGTTGCAGGTTTGAATCCTGGGAGCGGGGTGAGCTCCCGCTGTCAGCCCCAGCTCCTGCCAATTTAGCAGTTCGAAAACATGCAAATGTGAGTAGATCAATAGGTACCGCTCTGGCGGGAAAGTAACGGTGCTTCGTGGTTAAACCGCTGAGCTGCTAAAGTTGTTGACTGAAAGGTTGCAGGTTTGAATCCGAGGAGCGAGGTGAGCTCCCGCTGTCAGCCCCAGCTCCTGCCAATTTAGCAGTTCGAAAACATGCAAATGTGAGTAGATCAATAGGTACCGCTCTGGCGGGAAAGTAACGTCGCTTCGTGGTTAAACCGCTGAGCTGCTAAAGTTGTTGACTGAAAGGTTGCAGGTTCGAATCCTGGGAGCGGGGTGAGCTCCCGCTGTCAGCCCCAGCTCCTGCCAATTTAGCAGTTCGAAAACATGCAAATGTGAGTAGATCAATAGGTACCGCTCTGGCGGGAAAGTAACGTCGCTTCGTGGTTAAACCGCTGAGCTGCTAAAGTTGTTGACTGAAAGGTCACAGGTTTGAATCCTGAGAGTGGGGTGAGCTCCCGCTGTCAGCCCCAGCTCCTGCCAATTTAGCAGTTCGAAAACATGCAAATGTGAGTAGATCAATAGGTACCGCTCTGGCGGGAAAGTAACGGCGCTTCGTGGTTAAACCGCTGAGCTGCTAAAGTTGTTGACTGAAAGGTTGCAGGTTTGAATCCTGGGAGCGGGGTGAGCTCCCGCTGTCAGCCCCAGCTCCTGCCAATTTAGCAGTTCGAAAACATGCAAATGTGAGTAGATCAATAGGTACCGCTCTGGCGGGAAAGTAACGGTGCTTCGTGGTTAAACCGCTGAGCTGCTAAAGTTGTTGACTGAAAGGTTGCAGGTTTGAATCCGAGGAGCGAGGTGAGCTCCCGCTGTCAGCCCCAGCTCCTGCCAATTTAGCAGTTCGAAAACATGCAAATGTGAGTAGATCAATAGGTACCGCTCTGGCGGGAAAGTAATGGCGCTTCGTGGTTAAACCGCTGAGCTGCTAAAGTTGTTGACTGAAAGGTTGCAGGTTTGAATCCGAGGAGCGGGGTGAGCTCCCGCTGTCAGCCCCAGCTCCTGCCAATTTAGCAGTTCGAAAACATGCAAATGTGAGTAGATCAATAGGTACCGCTCTGGCGGGAAGGTAACGGTGCTTCGTGGTTAAACCGCTGAGCTGCTAAAGTTGTTGACTGAAAGGTCGCAGGTTCGAATCCGAGGAGCGGGGTGAGCTCCCGCTGTCAGCCCCAGCTCCTGCCAATTTAGCAGTTCGAAAACATGCAAATGTGAGTAGATCAATAGGTACCGCTCTGGCGGGAAAGTAACGGCGCTTCGTGGTTAAACCGCTGAGCTGCTAAAGTTGTTGACTGAAAGGTCGCAGGTTTGAATCCGAGGAGCGGGGTGAGCTCCCGCTGTCAGCCCCAGCTCCTGCCAACTTAGCAGTTCGAAAACATGCAAATGTGAGTAGATCAATAGGTACCGCTCTGGCGGGAAAGTAACGGCGCTTCGTGGTTAAACCGCTGAGCTGCTAAAGTTGTTGACTGAAAGGTCGCAGGTTCGAATCCGGGGAGCGGGGTGAGCTCCCGCTGTCAGCCCCAGCTCCTGCCAATTTAGCAGTTCGAAAACATGCAAATGTGAGTAGATCAATAGGTAAGGGAAGGTAAGGACTCTCCGTGCAGTCATGCCAGTGGCCACATGACCTTGGAGGTGTCTCCGGACAATGCCGGCTCTTCGGCTTAGAAATGGAGATGAGCACCAGAGTCCCAGAATCGGACACGACTGGACTTAACGTCAGAGGAAAACCTTCACCTTTACCTTGAACCTTGATTTGGCCATTTTCTATCATTGATATTATGAGCCCTGAGCACCCAGAGGTCATGGGTCCAAACCCCAGCGGATGCTGAAGCCTCATTGCACATCTCAAGCCCTCGCTTTAAGCCTGTGATGCTATGTAAATGGATTCAGATCTAATCAGAGAATGAATACTCTGATCAGTGGAAAGGCAAGGTGCAACTCAAAAGCCGTGAAGTCTCTGACAGTCCTAATTTTCTCTTCTCCCCACTTTGAGTATGATTCATTCTGCATTGTGCCACACATTTCAACATAGGAGACGTTCTTACATTATCATGAATCGTAAATGACTAACTCCTCTTTCGGGTGCCAGCTTCTAAGCTGTGGAGATATTCACTGGTTGCGCTTACTACCATTACTACCATTACTTACTACTATTGCTCTTCCTCTTCCTCCTCTTCCTCTCCCCTCTCCTCCTGTTGCTTTTCTTGTTCTTCCTCCTCGTCTTTCCCCTCCTCTTTTTTCTCTCCCTCTCCTTCTTCTTCTCTGTCTTGCTCTTCTTGTTGTTGTTCATCTTGCTCCTCTTCTTCTTGTTCCTCTTGTTCTTCATCTTCTCCTTTTCCTTCTTTTCCTCATCTTCCTTGTGCTGCTGCTCTTTTTCTTCCTCTTCCTGCTCTTCTTCATTTTCATCATCTTCTTCTATGTCCTTCTCTTCACCTTCTTCCTTCTCCTGTTCTTCTTCCTGTTCTTCTTCCCCCTCCTATCCTTATGCTTCTTTTTCTCCCTCTCCTTCTTCTCCCTGTTGTTCTTCATCTTGCTCCTCCTCTTCTTGTTGTTCCTCTTGTTCTTCATCTTCTCCTTTTACTTCTTTTCCTCATCTTCCTTGTGTTGCTGCTCTTTTTCTTCCTCTTCCTGCTCTTCTTCGTGTGCATCTTCTTCCTGTTCTATGTCCTTCTCTTCACCTTCTTCCTTCTCCTGTTCTTTTTCCTGTTCTTCTTCCCCCTCCTTCTATCCCTGTGCTTCTTTTTCTCCCTCTCCTTATAGAATCATAGAATCAAAGAGTTGGAAGAGACCTCATGGGCCATCCAGTCCAACCCCATTCTGCCAAGAAGCAGGAATATTGCATTCTTCTCCTTCTTCTCCCTCTTGTTCTTCATCTTGCTCCTCCTCTTCTTCTTGTTCCTCTTGTTCTTCATCTTCTACTTTTCCTTCTTTCCCTCATCTTCCTCATGTTGCTGCTCTTTTCCTTCCTCTTCCTGCTCTTCTTCATGTTCATCTTCTTCCTCGTCTGTGTCCTTGTCTTCACCTTCTTCCTTCTCCTGTTCTTCTTCCTGTTCTTCTTCCCCCTCCTCCTATCCTTGTGCTTCTTTTTCTCCCTCTCCTTCTTCTCCCTCTTGTTCTTCATCTTGCTCCTCCTCTTCTTGTTGTTCCTCTTGTTCTTCATCTTCTCCTTTTACTTCTTTTCCTCATCTTCCTTGTGCTGCTGCTCTTTTTCCTCCTCTTCCTGCTCTTCTTTGTGTGCATCTTCTTCCTGTTCTATGTCCTTCTCTTCACCTTCTTCCTTCTCCTGTTCTTTTTCCTGTTCTTCTTCCCCCTCCTCCTATCCCTGTGCTTCTTTTACTCCCTCTCCTTATAGAATCATAGAATCAAAGAGTTGGAAGAGACCTCATGGGCTATCCAGTCCAACCCCATTCTGCCAAGAAGCAGGAATATTGCATTCTTCTCCTTCTTCTCCCTCTTGTTCTTCATCTTGCTCCTCCTTTTCTTCTTGTTCCTCTTGTTCTTCATCTTGCTCCTCCTCTTCTTCTTGTTCCTCTTGTTCTTCATCTTCTACTTTTCCTTCTTTCCCTCATCTTCCTCATGTTGCTGCTCTTTTCCTTCCTCTTCCTGCTCTTCTTCATGTTCATCTTCTTCCTCGTCTGTGTCCTTCTCTTCACCTTCTTCCTTCTCCTGTTTTTCTTCCTGTTCTTCTTCCCCCTCCTCCTATCCTTGTGCTTCTTTTTCTCCCTCTCCTTCTTCTCCCTCTTGTTCTTCATCTTGCCCCTCCTCTTCTTGTTGTTCCTCTTGTTCTTCATCTTCTCCTTTTACTTCTTTTCCTCATCTTCCTTGTGCTGCTGCTCTTTTTCCTCCTCTTCCTGCTCTTCTTTGTGTGCATCTTCTTCCTGTTCTATGTCCTTCTCTTCACCTTCTTCCTTCTCCTGTTCTTTTTCCTGTTCTTCTTCCCCCTCCTCCTATCCCTGTGCTTCTTTTACTCCCTCTCCTTATAGAATCATAGAATCAAAGAGTTGGAAGAGACCTCATGGGCCATCCAGTCCAACCCCATTCTGCCAAGAAGCAGGAATATTGCATTCAAAGCACCCCCCACATCTTCCTCGTGTTGCTGCTCTTTTTCTTCCTCTTTCTTCTCTTCTTCATGTTCATTGTCTTCTTCTTCTATGTCCTTCTCTTCACCTTCTTCCTTCTCCGGTTCTTCTTCTTGTTCTTCTCCCCCCTCCTCCTCTTCCTCTCCTTCTGCTTCTTTTACTCTCCCTCTCCTCCTTCTTCTCCATCTTGTTCTTCATCTTCCTCCCCCCCCCCTATTTTTCTTGTTCCTCTTGTTCTTTGTCTTCTGCTCCTCCTTCTTCCTCCTCTTCCTCCTGCTCTTTTTCTTGTAGTTTATCTTCTTCCTCCTCCTGCTGCTCCTTGCCTTCCTCTTTCTGCTCTTCTTCTCCTGCCTCCTCTTCTAGTCCATCTTCTTCTTATACTACTACTTCATCCCTCTCTTCTCCTTTTTCTTGTCCCCCTTGTTTTTCGTCTTCTACTTTTCCTTCTTCTTCTTGCTGCTCTTTTCTTCCTCTTTCTGCTCTTCTTCTTCTTCCCCCACTTCTTGTTCATCTTCCTCTTCTCCTTCTACTACTACTACTACTACTACTACTAATAATAATAATAATACTTTCTCCTTCATTCGCCTTCTTCCTCCTTCTCTTTTTCTTGTTCCTCTTGTTATTCATCTTCTACTTTCCTTCTTCCTCTTCTTCTTCCTCCTGCTGCTAATTTTCTTCTTCTTCCTACTCTTCTTCTCCTGCCTCCCCTTCTTATTCATTTTCTTCTACTACTTCGTCCTTCTCCTTCCTCCTCCTCCTCTTCATTATCTTCCTTCTGGCTTACTTCTTCGTCCTTCTTTCTCCTTCCTCCTCCTTCTATTTTTCTTGTTCCTCTTGTTATTCATCTTCTACTTTCCTTCCTCCTGATGCTCCTTTTCTTCATATTCCTGCTCTTCTTCTCCTGCCTCCCCTTCTTATTCATTTTCTTCTACTACTTCATCCTTCTCTTCTCCTTACTCCTCCTTCCCTTCATTATCTTCCTTCCGGCCTACTTTTTTGTCCTTCTCCTCTTCCCTTTCCATCACCTCCTCCTGTTCTCCTTTCGCTCCTCCTCCTGTTCCTTCCTCTTCCTCCTCTCTTTCCTCCTCTTCCCTTTATTCTCTCCTTCTTCCGCCTTCCATGCAAATCCTTCCCACATCACCTTTCTGTCCAGAAACCCATTTCTCAGAAGTCTCTAACAATCCACAAATATCTCTATACATAGGAGAAGATGGGCTGGCCTTGAACCGCCACAAGTACCTTGGAGAGCTCCTGAAAGTTCAGACTAAATCCTGGAATGGGTTTTCCTCCCTTTCACTTTCTAACACAGAAGAAGTCCCCCTCCTATGAGTCAGAAGATGCCATATTTCCTGGTCTGCCTCCCCCTTGGAAATGAGCATCTGTCACCAACCATGCCATTCACAGAGAGGCTGCTGGAAAGTGCTGATTCCACAGAAGGGTGGCTGGGGAGGTCTCCTTCCAAGGGTCCCCCCCTCCAAAGTCGAAAGAGCTTCTTTCATGGTCTATTGATTTGCCTTGAAGCCAAGATCTGGAAGAAGAAGGCCGGGAGTTGTAGAATAGGAGGAAGACCTTTGCTTTGCATGCACATCAAAAAGAGAATGGAGGAATGGTTTCTCCTTTCTGGGCACAAAGACAGACAGGCAAGGAAAGATCATGGGAGCTCGACAGGCAAAAGCTGATCTTGCACAAACAAAAAGTGTGTCCAAATGAGTGTCTGAGACAAAGATGACAACAGAGGCCAGGTGGATACTGGGGGGGAAATAGGTATCCTTCTTCTCTTCCTTCCTGCAAATGAAGCACCGTGTCCCCTGGGACATCTACACCAGCTAGGGGCACACTTTCTCACTTGAGGGCCGCATGGTAGCCCTCCCTGCAAAGAGGAATGACTTCCCAGTGACAGAAGGAAGGAAGGAAGGAAGGAAGGAAGGAAGGAATGAGAAAGAGAAAAGAAAGGGAGGAAAGGAGTGGGAAAGAGGGAAGGAAGGAAGGATGAAAGGGAGGAAGGGAAGGAAGGAAAAAGAGGAAGGAAGGAAGGAAGGAAGGAAGGAGAAAGAGAAAAGAAAGAGAGGAAAGGAGTGGGAAAGAGGGAAGGAAGGAAGGATGAAAGGGAGGAAGGGAAGGAAGGAAAAAGAGGAAGGAAGGAAGGAAGGAAGGAAGGAGAAAGAGAGAGAGAAAGGAGTAGGAAAGAGGAAAGAATGAAAGGGAGGAAGGGAGGGAGGGGAAGGAGAAAGGAAAGAGACAAGGAATGAAGAATGAAAGGGAGGAATGGAAAGATGGAAGGAGAAAGAGGGAGAGAGGGAAGGAGGGAGAAAGAGGAAAGGAAGGAAAGATAAACGGGTAGGGAGGGTGGAAGGAAGGATGAAAGGTGGAAGGGAAGAGGGAAAGAGGGAAAGAGAGAAGGAGGGAGAAAGAGGGATGGAAGGAAAGACAAAGGGGAAGGAGGGGAGGAAAGGAAGCAGAAAGAAGAAAGAAAGGGGAGGGAGGAAGAGAGAGAGAAAGAAAGAGAGGAAAGGAGTGGGAAAGGGGGAGGGAAGGATGAAAGGGAGGAAGGGAAGGAAGGAAAAAGAGGAAGGAGGGAGGGAAGGAGAAAGGAAAGAGACAAGGAATGAAGGATGAAAGGGTGGAATGGAAGGATGGAAGGAGAAAGAGGGAGAGTGGGAAGAAGAGAGGAAAGCGGGATGGAAGGACAAAAGGGTGGAAGGGAAGGAGGATGGAAAAAGAGGAGGAAGGAAGGGGGAATGGGAGGAAGAGAAGGGTGGGAGGAAAGGAGGAGAGAAAGAAGGAAGGAGGAAAGGATGCAAGGAGGAGGGAGGAAGGGAGGGAAGGGAGGGAGGGAGGAAGAAAAAACAAAAGGGAAGGAAGGGAGACAGGGAAGGAGGAGGAAGCTGGATCATCATCGTAATCATCACACTACTGAGGCTGTATGGCCATCTGTCAGGAGTGCTTTGATTATGCCTTTCCTGCATGAAGGCAAAAGGGTGTTGCACTAGCTGACCTATATAGTTTCTTTCAACTCTATCTTCATAATCATTATCACTATTGAGGCCGGATGGCCATCTGTCAGAAGTGCTTTAATTGTGCTTTCCCTGCATGGTAAGGGGTTGGACTAGATGGCCCATGCGGTCTCTTCCAACTGAGTTATTCTATGCTTCTATTATTCCGATTCCTAGCAATGGTCTCTTCCTGCACCTTCTTGGCCACGAGAGGAGACCACCCATCTGGCCTGACTCTCTCCGTCCCTTTGGACCCTTTGGCCCAGATTCCATCTCTGCAGGTTGAAAGGTTGCCATCTCCCAGCCCCAGATCTCTTCCTGGAAAGGAATGTCGGAACAGCAGGGCTTCCTAATGAGCTGGCTTGAGCAAAAGGAGGGATTTTGTGTGGGTGAGCCATGGAAAAACACTGGCCGTGGGGTGGCTGCTTCAGAGGGAAGAAGGGATGGTCAACCCATCTTCTGTCTATGGTGGCATCACTGCAACAGAACTCATGTTTAGTAGGTTCTTCTGGGTTTTTTCGGGCTATATGGCCATGTTCTAGAGGCATTTCTCCTGACGTTTCGCCTGCATCTATGGCAAGCATCCTCATATTTACTATTTTGGACTTGAACTCCTACCAGGAAAGGAAAGAAAGAGGAAGGGAAGGTTGGCCACAGCAACACGTGGCAGGTACAGCTTGTGTGTGAGTGTGTAATCTGTGGAATGATGTCTAGGTTGGAGAAAGAAGCCTTGTCTGTTTGAAGCAAGTGTGAATGTTGCAATTAGCAAGCTTGAGTGGTCATGAAGCTGCAAAGTCAATCAAGACAGTATAGAATCATAGAATCAAAGAGTTGGAAGAGACCTCCTGGGCCATCCAGTCCAACCCCCTGCCAAGAAGCAGGAATATTGCATTCAAATCACCCCTGACAGATGGCCATCCAGCCTCTGCTTAAAAGCTTCCAAAGAAGGAGCCTCCACCACACTCCGGGGCAGAGAGTTCCACTGCTGAACGGCTCTCACAGTCAGGAAGTTCTTCCTCATGTTCTTCCTCCACCACTCTGCCCCAGAGTGTGGTGGAGGCTCCTCCTTTGGAAGCTTTGAAACAGAGGCTGGATGGTCATCTGCCTCCACCACACTCCGGGGCAGAGAGTTCCACTGCTGAACGGCTCTCACAGTCAGGAAGTTCTTCCTCATGTTCAGATGGAATCTCCTCTCTTGTCATTTGAAGCCATTGTTCCATTGCGTCCTAGTCTCCAGGGAAGCAGAAAACAAGCTTGCTCCCTCCTCCTCCCTGTGGCTTCCTCTCACATATTTATACATGGCTATCATCATGTCTCCTCTCAGCCTTCTCTTCTTCAAGCTAAACATGCTCAGCTCCTTAAGTCGCTCCTCATAGGGCTTGTTCTCCAGACCCTTGATCATTTTAGTCGCCCTCCTCTGGACACATTCCAGCTTGTCAATATCTCTCTTGAATTGTGGTGCCCAGAATTGGACACAACATTCCAGATGTGGTCTAACCAAAGCGGAATAGAGCATGGGGAGCATGACTTCCCTAGATCTAGACACTATGCTCCTCTTGATGCAGGCCAAAATCCCATTGGCTTTTTTTGCCGCCACATCACATTGTTGGCTCATGTTTAACTTGTTGTTCACGAGGACTCTTTTTCACACGTACTGCTCTCAAGCCAGGCATCGTCCCCCATTCTGTCTCTTTGCATTTCGTTTTTCCTGCCAAAGTGGAGTATCTTGCATTTGTCACTGTTAAAC
Source organism: Anolis sagrei (assembly GCF_037176765.1). Lineage (NCBI taxonomy): Eukaryota > Metazoa > Chordata > Lepidosauria > Squamata > Anolidae > Anolis > Anolis sagrei. The sequence continues at coordinate 3,990,681 of NC_090035.1, forward strand.
TTCATTTTGTTAGTTTTGGCCAATCATCTCTCTAATCTGTCAAGATCGTTTTGAATCCTGCTCCTGTCCTCTGGAGCAGTAAATACAGAAAAGTGCACAAAAACAGGGGGATTCCAGACAGTAAACAATCAAGTGCAAGTTAACACTTCCCAAACACAGAATGCCTCCAGGCAACAACAGCCAGGCTACCCCTAGTTATTATTATTATTATTATTATTATTATTATTATTATTTAAAACTAATAATTTAATAAATTATTATTATTATTATTATTATTATTATTTAAAACTTTTATATCCCGATCTTCTCTACCTCCGGAGAGGGACAAGCTGGAATGTATCCAGAGGAGGGCGACTAAAATGATCAAGGGTCTGGAGAACAAGCCCTATGAGGAGCGGCTTAGGGAACTGGGCATGTTTAGCCTGAAGAAGAGAAGGCTGAGAGGAGATATGACAGCCATGTATAAATATGTGAGAGGAAGCCACAGGGAGGAGGAGGGAGCAAGCTTGTTTTCTGCTTCCATGGAGATTAGGACGCAGAACAATGCCTTCAAACTACAAGAGAGGAGATTCCATCTGAACACGAGGAAGAACTTCCTGACTGTGAGAGCCGTTCAGCAGTGGAACTCTCTGCCCCGGAGTGTGGTGGAGGCTCCTTCTTTGGAAGCTTTTAAGCAGAGGCTGGATGGCCATCTGTCAGGGGTGATTTGAATGCAATTTTCCTGCTTCTTGGCAGAATGGGGTTGGACTGGATGGCCCATGAGGTCTCTTCCAACTCTTTGATTCTATGATTCTATGACTCAGACCGGCTAACAGCAAGGATTCAATGCTAACAGTACAATCTAAAATATCAAAACACTCTAACAACAAACATCAACAGTGAAAAACATAGTCCAAAATCATCATCCAATCCTATGTCTGTTACACTGCATGGTCAAACGCTTGCTTACACAGCCAAGTCTTAACTTTCCTCCGGAATGCTAATCTAATGTCCCCAGGAAGGGCGTTCCATAGCCGAGGGGCCACCACTAAGAAGGACCTGTCTCTCGTCCCCACCAGACAAGTTTGTGAAGCTGGTGGGAACGAGAGCAAGGCCTCCCCAGATGATCTTAAAGTCCCAGCTGGTTCATAAGGGGAGATGCCTTCGGACAGGTAAGTTTGGCCAGAACAGTTTACCCCAGTGTTTCCCAACCTGGGGGTCGGGACCCCTGAGGGGGTCGCAAGGGGGTGTAAGAGGGGTCGCTAATGACCATCAGAAAATACAGTATTTTCTGTTGGTCATGGGGGTTTTGTATGCGAAGTTTGGCCCAATTCTATCATTAGTGGGGTCCAGAATGCTCTTGGTTCGCAGGTGAACTATAAATCCCAGCAACTACAACTCCCAAATGTCAAGGTCTATTTTTCCCCAAACTCCACCAGTGTTCACAATTGGGCATATTGAGTATTCGTGCCAAGTTTGGTCCATCATTGTTTGAGTCCACAGTGCTCTATGGATGTAGGTGAACTGCAACTCCAAAACTCAAGGTCAATGTGCACGAAACCCTTCCAGTGTTTTCGGTTAGTCGTGAGAGTTCTGTGTGCCAAGTTTGGTTCAATTCCATCAAGGTCAGTGCCCACCAAACCATTCCATTATTTTCTGTTGGCAATGAGAGTTCTGGTTCAAATTCATCATTGGTGGAGTTCAGAATGCCCTTTGATTGTCGGTCAACTATAAATCCCAGCAACTCCAACTCCCAAATGACAAAATCAATCCCTTCCCCCAACCCCACCAGTATTCAAATTTGGGCGTATTGGGTATTTGTGCCAAATTTCGTCCAGTGAATGGAAATACATCCTGCAGATCAGATATTTACATGACGATCCATAACAGTAGCAAAATTACAGTTGTGAAGTAGCAACGGAAATAATGTTATGGTTGGGGGTCACCACCACATGAGGAACCGTATTAAGGGGTCGCGGCACTAGGAAGGTTCCGGCACTGTCTGGCTTTAGGCCGGGACATGGTACCTAGACAGCCTTGGTCGCCTTAGGGGATGATCTTCGCCGGGAACTGGACAGGGGGAGTGTGTCCCTGTTGGTGCTGCTGGACCTCTCAGCGGCCTTTGATACTGTCGACCACGGTATCCTCCTCAGACGCCTCGCGGGAATCGGTCTCGCAGGTACTGCTTTGCAGTGGCTCCAGTCCTTCCTCAAGGGTCGCTCTCAGAAGGTGTCATTAGGGGATTCTTGATCGACCCCACAGCCATTGTACTGTGGGGTCCCGCAGGGCTCAGTACTGTCCCCTATGTTGTTCAACATATACATGAAGCCATTGGGAGAAATCATCTGGAGTTTCGGGGTGCGGTGTCATCTATACGCAGATGATGTCCAACTCTGTTACTTCTTTCCACCTGCTACTAAGGAGGCTGTCCAAGTCCTGAACCGGTGCTTGGCCACTGTAATGGACTGGATGAGGGCTAACAGATTGAAACTAAATCCAGACAAGACAGAGATACTCCTGGTCAGTCGCAAGGCTGAAGAGGGCATAGGGTTACAGCCTGTGTTGGACGGGGTCACACTCCCCCTGAAGGCGCAGGTTTGCAACTTGGGAGTGATCCTGGACTCATCGCTGAGCCTGGAGCCCCAGATCTCGGCGGTGTTCAGGGGAGCTTTTGCACAATTAAAACTTGTGCACCAGCTGCACCCGTACCTTGGGAAGTGTGACTTGGCCATGGTGGTCCATGCTCTGGTTACATCCCATATAGACTACTGAAACGCTCTCTACGTGGGGTTACCTTTGAAGACTGCCCGCAAACTACAACTAGTACAACGAGCGGCAGCCAGATTACTAACGGGAGCGGGGTACAGGGAGCATACTACTCCTTTGTTACGCCAGTTCCACTGGCTGCCAATCAGCTTCCGAGCACAATTCAAAGTGCTGGTGTTGACCTATAAATCCCTAAACGGCTCTGGCCCTATTTACCTGTCCGAATGGATTCTCCCCTATGAACCATCAAGGTTGTTAAGATCTTCTGGAGGGGTCCTGCTCTCGGTCCCTCTGCCTTCGCAATTGCGTTTGGTGGGGACGAGGGACAGGGCCTTCTCGGTGGTGGCCCCTCGGCTTTGGAACTCCCTCCCGATGGAGATTAGATCTGCCTCCTCCCTCCTGACATTTAGAAAGCAGGTAGAAACATGGCTTTGGGATACTGCATTCGCAGAATGATGACTGAGTCAATAACTGCTGACTTTTCTGGTGGATGGTGATGAATTTGTGATTCTTTTGGACGAACTGATTTTTGCTATAAGTTGTATGAATTGCATGAGGTGTATTTTAATGTATTTTATATTGATGACCTATAATTTTTTTCTTATTGTATTGAATTTTATGTTGTTAGCCGGCCTGAGTCCCTCCCCGGAGGTGAGAAGACCGGGGTATAAAAACTCTAAATAAATATATAAGGTTGAGAACTACTGGTTTGCCCTCACTGATTGACTTTGTAGCTTCAAGGAATCTCTGGAACTTCCAGCACAACTCTGTGGTGAAATTTTACCCAACACTGCTGCATTGGATGGAACCGGAGATTCCTAAAGGGAACACTTTAATGAAATCTGCAAAAGTTGAAACAAACCCTGGCTGTATTTGCCAGAGAAGAGAGGAGACTTTCTCTTGTCCTTCCTCTTCTGCCCTGCTTCCGTCCCCGGGAAGAATGATCAATAATTGAGTGACAGCGAGAGAGGCTCAGCGGCAATTCAATCATCACCCGTGGTAGCATTTTCTCTCATCTGGATTGCCAAAGGTTGGCAGGTTTGTACACAAAAGGATGCCTCGATGTGTGCATCACAAGAAGCAGTCAGAAACAGCTCTGCAGAACTCGAAGTCATCAGGGAAGGAGAGAGGGAGAGAGAGAGAGAAGCTTCTTTTCCACCTGAGTCCAAATTTCTCAAAGGAAATGGACTTTTAATTATTCATCCGCTCGGGTGGGCCTATTAAGAAATAATAAGGCGGAATGAAGATTCCAAAAGTCTTGAAAAATATCTGACTAATTGATGATGGCTCTGTGGCGAAGGCAGCAGCGCCGAGTCCCATCAGAGGAGGGAAAATAAATGAGCAGAAAGACATACGTCAAGTGCCGCTCGCCAATTAAGGAAGTGACACCGAGGACAGTGGGTGTCTGCGGCCGGATTTGGATTCAGGAAGGATTCCAGAAGCAATAACTTTTGTATGTATAAGTTATCTGCTCTATCGTACTCTCCCTATGCTGCATACCAGACTGATTGTCCCTGGGAAAGCTGCTAAATCAACCCAAACATTGCAGAGTCTTGGATCAGGAGTCAGCAGAGATTTTATTGCACAGCCTCTGACCTTGTTGCCTCTCACTGGTTTCAGAAAATCATTGGATTCAGGAAGGATTCCAGAAGCAATAACTTTCGGACATTTGTGTGAACCGCTAATAGCAAAGAGGGGCTGCAATTCCATATCATAGTCTTATATTGTGTAGCTTTATGTATAAGTTGTCTGCTTCCTCTATCATACCCTCCCTATGCTGATTGTCCCAGGGAAAGCTATTAAATCAACCCAAACATTGCAGAGTCTTGGATCAGGAGTCAGCAGAGATTTTATTGCACAGCTTTTGACCTTGATGCCTCTCACTGTTTTCAGAAAAACAGTAGATTCAGGAAGGATTCCAGAAGCAATAACTTTCTGACATTTGTGTGAACCGCTAATAGCAAAGAGGGGGTACAATTCTATATCAAAGTCTTATATTGTGTAGCTGTATGTATAAGTTGTATGCTTCCTCTATCATACCCTCCCTATGCTGCACACCGGACTGATTGTCCCAGGGAAAGCTATTAAATCAACCCAAACATTGCAGAGTCTTGGATCAGGAGTCAGCAGAGATTTTATTGCACAGCCTCTGACCTTGTTGCCTCTCACTGGTTTCAGAAAAACAGTAGATTTAGGAAGGATTCCAGAAGCAATAATTTTGGACATTTGTGTGAACCGCTAATAGCAAAGAGGGGCTACAATTCTATATCATAGTCTTATATTGTGTAGCTGTATGTATAAGGTATCTGCTTCCTCGATCATACCCTCCCTATGCTGATTGTCCCAGGGAAAGCTATTAAATCAACCCAAACATTGCAGAGTCTTGGATCAGGAGTCAGCAGAGATTTTATTGCACAGCCTGTGACCTTGTTGCCGTTCACTGTTTTCAGAAAAACAATAGATTCAGGAAGGATTCCAGAAGCAATAACTTTTGGACATTTGTGTGAACCGCTAATAGCAAAGAGGGGATACAAATCTATATCATAGTCTTATATTGTGTAACTGTATGTATAAGTTGTCTGCTTCCTCGATCATACCCTCCCTATGCTGATTGTCCCAGGGAAAGCTATTAAATCAATCCAAACATTGCAGAGTCTTGGATCAGGCGTCAGCAGAGATTTTATTGCACAGCTTCTGACCTTGTTGCCTCTCACTGGTTTCAGAAAAACAGTGGATTCAGGAAGGATTCCAAAAGCAATAACTTTTGGACATTTGTGTGAATCACTAATAGCAAAGAGGGGCTACAATTCTATATCACAGTGGAGGCTTTAATCTTGACATGTTGCTTATGTACAGCTATATGTACATCACCATCCCCTGATCTGCTATTATTATGATCTGCTCCACCAATTAAGGAAGTGGCACCGAGGACAGTGGACGTCTGCGCCCGGATTTGGATTCAGGAAGGATTCCAGACGCAATAACTTTCAGACATTTGTGTGAACCGCTAATAACAAAGAGGGGCTACAATTCTATATCATGGTCTTATACTGTGTAGCTGTATGTATAAGTTGTCTGCCTCCTCTATCATACCCCTGTCTGATCCCACAGCAAGCTGGCTTCAGGAAAGGCAAAAGCTGCACATCGCAAGTGCTGAACCTGACTCAGTACATAGAAGGTGGCTTTGAAAGGCAGCAGATCACAGGAGCTGTCTTCGTAGACCTGTCAGCGGATTATGATATTGTGAACCACACCTTCCTCCTGAGAAAAATGTCTAATATCACAAAGGACGAGCACCTCACCCGCCTCATAGGAAACCTGCTACAAAACAGGAGCTTTTTTGTTGAGTTCCAGGGCCAGAGAACCAGATGGCGGAAACAGAGAACGGCCTGCCTCAGGGGAGCGTGCTTGCTCCATCCATGTTCAACATCTACACAAATGACCAGCCACTGCCAGAAGGGACAGAGAGCTTCATCTATGCTGACGATCATGCCATTACCGCTCAAGCAGGGAACTTTGAGATGGTTGAAGAGAAGCTCTCCGAAGCTCTAGGTGCCCTTACTCCCTATTACAGGGAAAACCAGCTGATCCCTAATCCATCTAAAACACAGACATATACTTTTCACCTTAAGAACAGACAAGCATCCCAAGCTCTGAGGATTATTACCTGGGAAGGAATCCCACTGGAGCATTGCAGCGCACCCAAATACCTGGGAGTCACTCTGGACCGTGCCCTGACCTACAAGAAGCACTGCCTGAATATCAAGCAAAAAGTGGGTACTAGAAACAATATCCTACGAAAGCTGACTGGCACAACCTGGGGATCACAACTAGACACAGTGAAGACATCTGCCTTGTGCTAGGCTACTCTACTGCTGAGTACACATGCCCAGTGTGGAACACATCTCACCATGCTAAAACAGTGGACGTGGCTCTTAATGAGACATGCCGCTTTATCACAGGGTGTCTGCGCTCTACACCACTGGAGAAATTACACTGTCTAGCCGGTATTGCACCACCTGACATCCGCTGGGAAGTAGCAGCCAATAGTGAAAGGACCAAGGCAGAGACATCTCCAGCTCATCCCCTGTTTGGGTATCAGCCAGCACGTCAATGACTTAAATCTAGAAATAGTTTTCTAAGATCTACAGAGACACTTGCTGGAACACCTCAGCAAGCGAGAGTCCAAAAGTGGCAGGCTCAAACCCAGAATCTCAACCAATGGCTGATACCAAATGAGAGACTCCCCCCTGGGCACACAGAAGACTGGACGACGTGGAAGGCGCTGAACAGACAGCGCTCTGGCACCACAAGATGCAGAGCCAACCTTCAGAAATGGGGCTACAAAGTGGAATCCTCGACATGTGAGTGTGGAGAAGAGCAAACCACTGACCACCTGCTGCAATGCAACCTGAGCCCTGCCACATGCACCATGGAGGGCCTTCTTGCGGCAACACCAGAAGCACTCCAAGTAGCCTAATAAATCAGGAGAGAGGGAGGCAGGATGAGAGGGAAACAATGGATTCTTGAGAGGATTATGGATATTGGTCAAAGAACATTTAATCAACTACCAAACTCACAAATTTTGTATTGTCTGTTTGTTTGCTTTGTTCTGTTAGAAATGTAATATAATCTGACTGGTTGTCCTGACACGACAAAAAAACAAACAAACAAACAAAAAAAACACCAAACTCAAAGTGGAGGCTTCTGAATTTGTTGCCTCTCACTGTTTTTAGAAAAACACTCTGGTTTTCACCCAAACTAACCCTAACCCTAACCCTGCCTGCCTTAGGGGAAGTAGCTACTTGTCACAATGCGCCTTTGTGTGTGGGACACCTCACCACGGAAGGAACCTGATTGTCTTCTTCTAGGCCCCTCTCATCTGCTATTTACATGAATGTGCCAATATGTCCTGCTTTGAGTTGCCATGATCTAGGATGGGTTGGGCCCCTGGTGCGGCTCTGCCATGACCATCCTGCACACAATAGAATTTTCCAGGGTAGGGCCAAGTGTCCTCTATAATTTTTATTATTTTTCCTGTTGAATAAAGGGAAATCCACTCACTGCCACTCAATGCCCTTTGTCTCTCACAAGCCTACTGCTCAGCAAATGAGGGACTCACAGAAAAGGGGCAGCTCAGACTTATCACTTGTCTGGGTTTCTGCCAACAGGTTTCTCCTGGTCTCACTGCCAGAGATTGCCTCCTAAATTGGGGCCAACACTCTTGGCTCATGTTCAGTTTGTTCTCCATGAAGACTCCAAGATCTTTCTCACATAGACTGTTGTCAAGCTGAAATCATGGAGGAATTTGAAAGGAAGGAGAGACCCTGCGGACCCACCAAAGAGGGCTCGCTACAATGGGGAGCAAAGACAAGCCCAATTTAAGAGGTTTTTCCTAAGTTCCCAAAAGAAATCTCACCGAAGTTGAAGGAAGCGCCACCGAGATGATTTTATTGCGATTCAGCTGAAAAGGATGCAAAGCAGCAATATTTCACCAAGCTGAGCATACAGTGTACAAAAATAAAGGCCTTTTTATACATAAAACGGAGCTGCCAGGTTGGAATCTCCCATTCCCCACCCCTCTGCCGGCTTGACGATGATTGGCTGGTGCTCTACAGCTGAGAGGATGCTTAGCCACCTTCTGAGCACCTGGGCCAATCGCTGGGCTTCTGCCACCTCACCGTCCTGACGAATCAGGAGAGAGGGAGGTGGGACAAGAGGGAAACAATGGATTCTTGAGAGGATTATGGAGGTAGGAAATGTCCAAGCAGTCAGTGAGTCCTGGGGCCTGCGAGCCAGCCATTCCTAATGTCATTGAGTGGCTGCAATAAACATTGATTGTCTGGCAAATCTGCCATAATCCGGATTTTTCCAGTGCTGAGAGACAGAAACAATGAGGGAATTTTGGCTGTGTTTTCAGTGGATAAAAGTTGAATCAGTAACAGATCAGGACAAAGTGTGGCTTTCTGAAGGCTTCCTTTGTCCTATTGAGATATGATCATACATGCTAAGTGACCGCTTCCTCTGGAGGGCCAACTCCTAGGCCAGAAGTCATAGTCCTTTGGTATTGTCCATACAAATAGTGTCTTTTGATAAGGATCTTTTTCAACTGGAGATTTCCTTCTTTCCAGGGTCACGCAGGGGTGGTTTTTTTCAATTTTTCAATAAAGAGAAATTGGGAAAAAGGGTCAGGAAAAGGTCAGATACACAGGGAGGAATATCTATATAAATAAAAATGTAATGTTCATGTGTGCTATTCACAGGACTCAAAAACCACTGGGGGAATTGGCACCAAATTTGGACATGATACACCTAACAACCCAATGTATGTCCTTCACTCAAAAAAATGATTTTGTCATTTGGGAGTTGTAGTTGCTGGAATTTATAGTTCACCTAAAATCAAAGAGCATTCCGAACCCCACCAACGATGGAATTGAACCAAACTTGGCACTCAGTTCTTCCATGACCAACAGAAAATACTGGAAGGGTTTGGTGAGCAGTGTCCTTTGGTTTTGGAGTTGTAGTTCACCTACATCCAGAGATTACTGTGCACTCAAACACTGATGGATCTGGACCAAACTCTACATGAATACTCAATATGCCCAAATGTGAACACTGGTGGAGTTTGGGGAAAATAGAATCCTGACATTTGGGAGTTGTAGTTACTGGGATTTATAGTTCACCTACAATCACAGAGCATTCTGAACCCCACCAACAATAGAATTGGGCCAAACCTCCCACACAGAACCTCCATGAGGGCCACAGCAACGCGTGGCAGGGGATGGCTAGTAGAAATATAGATACCCACTTATCCCTCCCACCAGAGTCCCATAGAAGTTCAAGAGAGCACATAAGTGTAAAGGGAGGTGGTTTCTCAGTAATAAAGGTGCTACCTTCTGCTATATATGAAACCTAGGGCATAAAACCTTGATTAAATGTCTTTATTTATTTAGCAATTTTGTATACCGGTCTTCTCCCCTCTATCGGGGGACTCAGGCCGGTTTCCAACAATAAAACCACAAAACAATCATTAAAAAATCACATAACATATTCAATTTAAACGTTATAATAGCAAAATGCAATCCCATAATAACAATGATCAGTTGTCATAGTGAATTTGTTGTCCATCAATCATCGTCATCTATCCGATCACAGACATATTGATTCACTCGTTGAAAGCCAAACCCCATAGCCAGGTTTTCACCCGTTTTCTGAACGACAGAATGGACGGGGCAGTTCTGATCTCCAGTGGGAGAGAGTTCCAGAGTCGAGGGGCCACCACCGAGAAGGCCCTGTCCCTCGTCCCCACCAGACGCGCCTGAGAGGCCGGTGGGATCGAGAGCAGGGCCCCTCCAGACGATCTTAATAATCTTGATGGTTCATAGGGGAGAATACATTCGGACAGGTAAACAGGGCCGGAGTCGTTTAGAGCTTTATAGGTTAACACCAGCACTTTGAATTGTGCTCGGAAGCTAATGTACACACTATCTAACATGGGAAGGGTCCTTGTTGTTGTTAGTGTCTTGGCAAATTGACCAAGGCTTAACGCTTATTATCCAGTCTGGTGTCCTTGTCCTTAGCAAAAGTATAAGTTACTATCTTTGGGGCGGGGGGCTCATGTTCGACTTCAAAGCCAGGTGTCACCATTCTGTACCTTTGCATTTCATTTTTCCTGCCTAAGTGGAGTATCTTACATTTGTCTTTTGTTGAAATTCATTTTGTTATTTTTATCCAATCAGCTCTGTAATCTGTTGAGGTCATTTTGCTTTTCTTCCAGGTTCTTGAGAGGGGAGCAAAGAGGAGATGTTGGGTTTTTATTTTTTGGGTTTTGTTTTGTTTTTGTTTTTGCCACTTGCAAGCAGCAAAAGCTCTGCTGGAGTAAAGTCCTTGTTTGTGACAAGTTGAAAAGGGGGGAAAAAGAAGGGGGAGGGAGAACCCCTTCCAGAGGACATGACAGGCCTTCAGAAACAGAGGCGCATTTCTACATCTCAAAGCACCCTTTCTTCCTCTCTTGCCTCCAGGCATTGCATGGCGTGTCTCAGCAAAGCCCTTAGAAACCTGTCAGGAAAACATAGGAGCCTGATACAGGAAAGAGGAGCGGTTCCAGGAAAAGTATAGGATGGGTCTACACGACCAAATAATGCAGCCTGAACTGCACTGTATGGATCTGCACTATCCCGGTAACACATATTTCTTTTTATTCAGCAAGTGTGTGCTGGGCCTATAGCAATTGGCTTTTGAACAGGACATGCTCTTTGTGCCCAGCGGGAAGCTGGGGTGCCTCGGATGAGAGGCCCTATGGGTTTTCCTATACAAAGTCATAGAATCATAGAATCAAAGAGTTGGAAGAGACCTCCTGGGCCATCATCCAGTCCTGCCAAGAAGCAGGAATATTGCATTCAAATCACCCCTGACAGATGGCCATCCAGCCTCTGTTTAAAAGCTTCCAAAGAAGGAGCCTCCACCACACTCCGGGGCAGAGAGTTCCACTGCTGAATGGCTCTCACAGTCAGGAAGTTCTTCCTCATGTTCAGATGGAATCTCCTTTCTTGTAGTTTGAAGCCATTGTTCCCTTGCGTCCTAGTCTCCAGGGAAGCAGAAAACAAGCTTGCTCCCTCCTCCTCCCTGTGGCTTCCTCTCACATATTTATACATGGCTATCATATCTCCTCTCAGCCTTCTCTTCTTCACGCTAAACATGCCCAGCTCTTTAAGCCGCTCCTCATAGGGCTTGTTCTCCAGATCCTTGATCATTTTAGTCGCTCTCCTCTGGACACATTCCAGCTTGTCAATATCTCTCTTGAATTGTGGTCTTTAGAAGCTTAAAAGTTTAACAAAGTTCTTTATTGTATTGTCAAAGGCTTTCATGGCCGGAATCACTGGGTTGTTGTAGTTTTTTCGGGCTATATGGCCATGGTCTGGAGGCATTCTCTCCTGACGTTTCGCCTGCATCTATGGCAAGTATCCTCAGAGGTAGTGAGGTCTGTTGGAACTAGGAAAAAGGGTTTATATATCTGTGGAATGACCCAGGTGAGACAAAGGACTCTTGTCTGCTGGACCTAGGTATGAATGTTTCAACTGACCACTGTTAAAGCAGGCATTCCCAAGGGGCCATCCTATTGGGATTGCCTGCTTTAACTGGTAGAAGGAGACTCTTGCTGCTGCTGGGGGAACATTAAAAGGAGTGGTGGTTCTCATGAAGCTTTCCCTTGATTTGAGTCTACTGGGAAGAGGCTGGTAGCTATGCGGTGGGTGGCTTTCACCACGTTCAACCTTATTTCTCTCCCAAATGGCAGCAACTACGCATCATACATCCGGGGGGGGGGGGGGATGCCAGCTAGCTTATAGAGTCTATCAACAGGTGTAGGTTTAAGGCATCCTGTGATTATTCTCCATGTTCAGCAGTGACAAATGCAAGGTACTCCACTTTGGCAGGAAAAACGAAATGCAAAGATACAAAATGGGGGACAATGCCTGGCTCGAGAGCAGTACGTGTGAAAAAGATATTGGAGTCCTCATGGACAACAAGTTAAACATGAGCCAACAATGTGATGTGGCGGCAAAAAAAGCCAATGGGATTTTGGCCTGCATCAATAGGAGCATAGTATCGAGATCTAGGGAAGTCATGCTCCCCATGCTCTATTCCGCTTTGGTTAGACCACACCTGGAGTATTGCGTCCAATTCTGGGCACCACAATTCCAGAGAGATATTGACAAGCTGGAAAACTGTGTCCAGAGGAGGGCGACTCAAATGATCAAGGGTCTGGAGAACAAGCCCTATGAGGAGCGGCTTAAGGAGCTGGGCATGTTTAGCCTGAAGAAGAGAAGGCTGAGAGGAGACATTATAGCCATGTATAAATATGTGAGAGGAAGCCACAGGGAGGAGGGAGCAAGCTTGTTTTCTGCTTCCTTGGAGACTAGGACGCAATGGAACAATGGCTTCAAACTACAAGAGAGGAGATTCCATCTGAACATTAGGAAGAACTTCCTGACTGTGAGAGCCGTTCAGCAGTGGAACTCTCTGCCCCGGAGTGTGGTGGAGGCTCCTTCTTTGGAAGCTTTTAAACAGAGGCTGGATGGCCATCTGTCAGGGGTGATTTGGATGCAATATTCCTGCTTCTTGGCAGAATGGGGTTGGACTGGATGGCCCATGAGGTCTCTTCCAACTCTTTGATTCTATGATTCTGTTTTGTTCAGTGCTATATTCATCTGGTTTGCATGGACAGACTTGTGTCAAACAGGACAGGCATACTCAGCAGTTTGAGGACGACCAAACCAGAACTCCCTGCCTTCAAGCTGATCTGACCTGCAGCAGGGAGTTCCGCAGTTCTCTGATGCCCGCTTGGGCCAGCTTCCGTGGAATGTAGCCACAGCAGCAGCTTCAACAAAAAGTCTTTCTTTCTGCTTCACTCTTTTCCCCTACCTAACATTGTAACAAATCCCCCCAATAAAATATCAATTAATTGTAACTTTTCCTCATGCAAAGAGCAGTTTGTGTCTTTTACTGCCTCCAAACTGCTCTTTGCATGAACTTTCTCTCTCCTGGGCTGTAGACCACTGCTGGCCCACCCGGGATGCTATTTTCACGTCCCAGGGAGGCCAAAACTGCGTTCCTCTGAACCGCGGATACGGAAACCCATAGGGTCCCTGTACCGCGGGTCAACAGATCGCTTCAAAATCTGTGGCATTTTTCTCCTGGGCTAATTCTAAGACTAATGACTATCTCACTTTTGCTCTGCTCACCTCTCCACCCTGGGAATAACCTTTTTTGTCCCTAAAACTCAACATGGAGCCCAGCTGGCTCCCAGCTGCCACCATTGATGCCTGAAGAGCCTGTTGACCTGGGGAACCTGCCACGGTCACCCCTTGGGACCCCAAGGAAACCAACGGGCCATCCCGGTCCTTGGTGAGATGGGATCTATAGTTTTCTCCATTTTCCAATGTGGATCTCGACCTCCAGCGCTGGCAACCACTTCCCCAAAAACTCAATGGACTCTGGGGCATCCAACCCAGCCTGCCCCATAGATTCTGCAACTTTTTCAGAACTTTAATCAACTTTTAAAAACTTTTGAAAACTTTTGGAACCTTTTCTTCCCCAAAATCCCATGGACCCTGTTTTATGAATTTCTATCCCTTAAGGCAGTGGTTCTCAATGTTCCTGGTGCCGCGACCCCTTAATACAGTTCCTCATGTTGTGGTTACCCCCAGCCATTAAATTATTTTCGTTGCTACTTCATAATTGTAATTTTGAGGAAAATAGACCTTGACATTTGGGAGTTGTAGTTGCTGGGATTTATAGTTCACCTACAACCAAAGAGCATTCAGAAGCCCACCAACGATAGAATTAGGCTAAACTTCCCACACAGAACTCCCATGATCAACAGAAAATACTTTCTGTGATGGTCTTTGGCGACCCCTCTGACACCCCCTCGCGACCCCTCCACGGGTCCCGACCCCCAGGTTGAGAACCACTGCCTTAAGGGATCTTTCAAGGCATGAATAAGTTGGTTTTGTACTATTTCAAAGGCTTTTGGTTGTGTTGTTAGGCCAAGGTCATCTGCATATATAAAGCTCTTTGTGAGTGGCGGTTGTGGCTGATCGTTAGTGAAGATGTGAAACTAAGTTGGTGGAAGAATGCTGCCTTGGCCAGGGGCGGCTCGTCCATTACGCGAAGTAAGCGGTCGCAGAACACTTTTTTTGCCAGGGGCGCAGAGGCGCCTCTGTAAATGCCCCTCGACTGCCACTTGAGGAGCGCCCCCCCCCCCCTCAGCTCACAACAGCCCTAGCAGTCCGGGGGGAGCCTCGGTTTTCTTGACTCGCTGCCGGGCGATCCTCTTCCCAAAGGGGCCGGACCCTTGAGCCTCACCTCGCCCCTCTTGTTTCTACTCCACCTGGCCACCGGGTGCGCGAGCAGAGCCGGCGCTCAATCATTCTCCGCGTTCGATCCCTTCCCCATGACCGGCTCCCTTTCCCGATCCCCCGGCGCTCCACCCGCCTCCTCTCCCCTCCCCAATCCGCGAGTGGGCCAAGGGGCGGAGCCGCCACACCTGGCCCGCTTCGGGTCCGGAGGCATGTCTGAAGACCCCAGTGTGCGCACGAAAAGTCTCCTCTTTTCCTGACTTTGTCTTCAGCCATTGGGACCAAGAGAGAGAGAGAGAGAGAGAGAGAGCCCCTCCGGCTGGAGGTATCTCCCACCTCCGCTCCCTCCTTTGTTTCAGGAAAGGTGGGCATCTCCACCTCTCTCTCTCTCTCTCTCTCTCTCTCTTGGTCCCAATGGCTGAGGAGAAAGTGAGGATAAGAGGTGACTTTTGGTGCACACACCGGGGTCTTCAGGCATGGGCCAGGCAAGCGGGCCAGGCAAGGGAGCAAGTGCGGCAAGTGTAGTAACTGGGATGTATAGTTTACCTACAATCAAAGAGCATTCTGAACTCCACCAATGATGGAATTGAACCAAATATGGCACACAGAACTGCCACGACGAACAGAATATATATATCAATGATTGGTTGGTGCCAAAATACTGTTTGCTTACCGTTGAAAATTACCTAGGGCCGCCTCTGGGTAAACCATTCTTTGGGCTCCTCCGTCTATTTTGCCTGCCCTACAAGCTTTGAATAGTTAATACCTTCTGGTGTTTCCTTTTTTTTCTTGTGTGGGTCATGACAACAGTATATATATGCCAGGTTTTCAGCGAGGTTGAATTGTTTCTTAATGGTTCTATCTTTTGTTTGTTTCCACGATCTCATTGTTCTTCCTTGTATTTGGTGTGATTGTGATCAACCACCTTGCTTGTGGAGTGCTTGTGGAGGAGGTTAGGCTCAAAGGCAGGATGTAAATGCCTTTATAAATAAATCCTCAAATAATAATAATAACCATGATAATAATAGAACCGGGGGTCTACCGTATTTCCTAACCAGATTGCCTTTCAGGAGGATGAACTTGACCCCATGTACCTGGCAGCTGGCGGGCAGAAAGCGCCCTCCCTTCGCCTGGCACAGCGGACAGAAGCTGGCATTGCGCACGGATAGGGCAAGCGCACTGTCCTTTTCTTGCAACGAGTTCCATGGAAGGTGAGGATGGAAAGGAATCGGATTTTCCATGACGAGACACAGGTCAGCTCCCTCCTCACCCCGACCGGCAAGACTCGTCAAAGGGAAAAAGCATAAACAACAGATGCTTGGGATGGAAACAGCTGTGGCAAAGGACCCAAGCCTCCTGGGCATCTCAATGGCACCACAGCAGGTGCTGTTTGGGTTCCTGGACATGGAGGCAACGCTTCTCTCCTTTCTGTCCAGGCAATGAGTCATTTCAGCCATTTTATTGTGAGAAACTCTTTAAAAAGTGCAGCTTTCATAGAATCATAGAATCAAAGCATTGGAAGAGACCTCCTGGGCCATCCAGTCCAACCCCATTCTGCCAAGAAGCAGGAATATTGCATTCAAACACCCCTGACGGATGGCCATCCAGCCTCTGTTTCAAAGCTTCCAAAGGAGGAGCCTCCACCACACTCCAGGGCAGAGAGTCCCACTGCTGAACGGCTCTCACAGTCAGGAAGTTCTTCCTCGTGTTCAGATGGAATCTCCTCTCTTGTCGTTTGAAGTCATTGTTCCATTGCGTCCTGGTCTCCAGGGAAGCAGAAAACAAGCTTGCTCCCTCCTCCCTGTGGCTTCCTCTCACATATTTATACATGGCTATTATATCTCCTCTCAGCCTTCTCTTCTTCAGGCTAAACATGCCCAGCTCCTTAAGCCGCTCCTCATAGGGCTTGTTCTCCAGACCCTTGATCATTTGAGTCGCCCTCTATAGGAGATATAGAGATACACTCGCCTGAGAAATGACTACAAAACTATGGCTATCATATCTCCTCTCATCCTTCTCTTCTGCAGGCTAAAGATGCCCAGCTCCTTAAGCCGCTCCTCATAGGGCTTGTTCTCCAGACCCTGGATCATTTTAGTCGCCCTCCTCTGGACACATTCCAGCTTGTCAATATCTCTCTTTAATTGTGGTGCAGCTTCATTAAAATCACTACTGACCGAAAGGTCATGAATTCGAAATCAGCCCGGGTTGGAGTAAGCTCCCGACCATTTGTCTAGCTTGCTGTTGACCTTTGCAGCCCAAAAGACAGTTGCATCTGTCAAGTAGGAAATTTAGGTACCACTTTTGCTTGTCAATATCTCTCTTGAATTGTGGTGCAGCTTCATTAAAATCACTACTGACCGAAAGGTCATGAATTCGAAATCAGCCCGGGTTGGAGTAAGCTCCCGACCATTTGTCTAGCTTGCTGTTGACCTTTGCAGCCCAAAAGACAGTTGCATCTGTCAAGTAGGAAATTTAGATACCACTTTTGCTTGTCAATATCTCTCTTGAATTGTGGTGCCCAGAATTGGACACAATATCCCAGGTGTGGTCTAACCAAAGTGGAATAGAGCATGGGGAGCATGACTTCCCTAGATCTAGACACTAGGCTCCTATTGAAGAGTAAAGGGACTTCCAGGTTTTTAAAATGCTTTGAAATCGCTTCAAAAAAAGTAACTTTAATGACATTTTTACGAGTAACGAGTAATCCGACGCGGCTCTATCCATGCCTACTACATAGTGAGCTGTCATTTACATGGAGGAACAAATCTCACCAAAAAGCAAAATGTCTCCCTCTGTTTACACTTCTCTTTTCCCCCTTTTTCGATCTCTCCTTCTGTTAAAGGAGACCTGTCATTTTGCATATTACTTAAAGCATAAGCCAAGTAACCAGAAAGCTTTTGTGATATTCCAGATTAACAAAGAGCAAACACAAGACAAGAGCGACAGCCACATTGCATATTGATGATGCTACACAAGCAAACAACAACGGGAAGGAGCCAAAGCCCTCTCCAGAATTACGGAGCTGTTGTAAACACTTACTTCGAATGAATCAACAAAACGAGGCCAGCTTTTGGAACTATTTTTAGCCGTTCGCTAATAGGTTCCTCGATATTTTTCACCGCATTTATTAATTACTCACACCTCTCCGAGAATTCAGCTTCGCGGATGAAGGTCTTTTATTCACTCTGGGGAATGGGCAGAAACGAATACAGATAAAAGCTCGACTTAAAAGGGACAAGGAACAATAAAAGGGGGTCTCCTCACAGTAAAGGAAGGATAGTCCAAAACATATAAAGAATGGTTGAGAATAATAGAATCATAGAATCATAGAATCAAAGAGTTGGAAGAGACCTCCTGGGCCATCCAGTCCAACCCCATTCTGCCAAGAAGCAGGAATATTGCATTCAAATCACTCCTGACAAATGGCCATCCAGCCTCTGCTTAAAAGCTTCCAAAGAAGGAGCCTCCACCACACTCCGGGCAGAGAGTTCCACTGCTGAACGGCTCTCACAGTCAGGAAGTTCTTCCTCATGTTCAGATGGAATCTCCTGTCTTGTAGTTTGAAGCCATTGTTCCGCGTCCTAGTCTCCAAGGAAGCAGAAAACAAGCTTGCTCCCTCCTCCCTGTGGCTTCCTCTCACATATTTATACATGGCTATCATATCTCCTCTCAGCCTTCTCTTCTTCAGGCTAAACATGCCCAGTTCCCTAAGCCGCTCCTCATAGGGCTTGTTCTCCAGACCCTTGATCATTTTAGTCGCCCTCCTCTGGACACATTCCAGCTTGTCAATATCTCTCTTGAATTGTGGTGCCCAGAATTGGACACAGTATTCCAGATGTGGTCTAACCAAAGCAGAATAGAGGGGTAGCATTCCTTCCCTAGATCTAGACACTATGCTCCTCTTGATGCAGGCCAAAATCCCATTGGCTTTTTTTGCTGCCACATCACATTGTTGGCTCATGTTTAACTTGTTGTCCACGAGGACTCCAAGATCTTTTTCACACGTACTGCTCTCGAGCCAGGCATTGTCCCCCATTCTGTATCTTTGCATTTCATTTTTTCTGCCAAAGTGGAGTATCTTGCATTTGTCACTGTTGAACTTCATTTTGTGAGTTTTGGCTAATCATCTCTCTAATCTGTCAAGATCGTTTTGAATTCTGCTCCTGTCCTCTGGACTATTGGCTATCCCTCCCAATTTGGTGGGAGAAAGCAACCATCCTGCATTTCTAGAAGCCTAGATCAGCGCTTCTCAACCTGGGGATCACGAAGGGGTGTCAGAAGGGTCACCAAAGACCATCAGAAAACTCAGTTTTTTCTGTTGGTCATAGGGGTCCTTTGTGGGAAGTTTGGCCCAATTCTAATGCTCTTTGATTGTAGGTGAACTATAAATCCCAGTGTGACGATGTGTAAGTTTTATTTCTTTGGTTATGTGTAGTTTGGACAGTGGTTTAGGGATGGTAAGTATGGGAGATTATGTTTTGTGGGAGATGGTGGCTTGGCGTTAGCTGAGTTGCCATAGCAACAGGGGCGGAGGCAACTGCCTCTTGAGGAGGCAGCTGTTTTAAAAAGTCAGTCAGTACGCCGGTGAGCTACTGAGAGGACTGAGTCTCTGGGTGGAGATTCAGGGAATGTGTCTGTAGCCGGTGTGCTATAGGAAAGACTGAATCTCAGGGTGGGGATTCAGGGAATCAATTGGTGACCAAAGTAGTTGCAGAGAAGGACCCGGTAGTGAGAGAGCTACAGGGGGTTGTTGATTCTAAATTAAGAATCAAGGTTTGGCTGGGTTTAAGCCTGCTGTGCCTGCTGTGAAACGTTTACTCATGAAACCTTTCCAATGTAACCATCAAGATTGGTGCCTCTTTTCAAGAAACAGTTAAACATGTTATACTCCTGTTAAAATAAACTTGTTACTGTTCTCCTCAAGCCTTGCCTGATACAGTTTCTCCTAAGTTGAACAGCCTGCAATAGTAAAGTCAAGCCAGGAAAGTAAACGCTACGCTACCAAATAAATAAAGCCTTCTGTAATTAACAGTCCCTTTATAAAATAGCTCCTAGGTTGATATTGATCGTTGCCCGGCTTCCCTCATAGATTAGGTGGCAGTGGGTGTTTTACCACTCGCACCTTCACATTTGGTGGCATTCGGTGGCATTAAAATGGTCTCCTTCACACCCAGCAACCCCAACTCCCAAATGTCAAGGTCTATTTCCCCCAAACTCCACCGGTGTTCATATATCGACATATCAGGTATTTGTGCCAAGTTTGGTCCAGATCTATTATTGTTTGAGTCCACAGTGCTCTCTGGATGTAGGTGAACTACAACTTCCAAACTCAAGGTCAATGCCCACCAAACTTTTCCAGTATTTTCCGATGGTCATGGGAGTTCTGTGTGTCAAGATTGGTTCAATTCCATCATTGGTGGAGTTCAGAATGCTCTTTGATGGTAGGTAAACTATAAATCCCAGCAACCCCAACTTCCAAATGTCAAGGTCTATTTCCCCCAAACTCCACCAGTGTCCACATTTCGACATATCAGGTATTTGTGCCAAGTTTGGTCCTGATCCATCATTGTTTGAGTCCACAGTGCTCTCTGGATGTAGGTGAACTACAACTTCCAAACTCAAGGTCAATGCCCACCAAACTTTTCCAGTATTTTCTGATGGTCATGGGAATTCTCTGTGTCAATATTGGTTCAATTCCATCATTGGTGGAGTTCAGAATGCTCTTTGATGGTAGGTGAACTATAAATCCCAGCAACCCAAACTCCCAAATGTCAAGGTCTATTTCCCAAATTCAGATACATACTGTGAAGAAGTGTGGTTAAAGCTTACTGCCACCTAATCTGTGAGAAAAGCCGGGCAACGATCAATATCGGCTTAGGAGCTATTTTATAAAGGGACTATTAATTACAGAAGGCTTTCTTCATTTGATAGCGTAGCGTTTACTGTCCCTGGCTTGACTTTACTTCTTATGCAGGCTGTTTGCCTTGAGAGAAACTGTATCAGGCAAGGCTTGAGGAAAACAGTAACAAGTTTATTTTAACAGGAGTATAACATGTTTAACCGTTTCTTCACAAGAGGCACAAATCTTGATTGGTTACATTAGTAAGGTTTCGTGAGTAATCTCAGGCACAGACTTCAAGAGGTTTCTATAAGCAGATGCAACTCTTCTGGACAACTGTCCTAATAAAACAAATAAGCTAAAAGGCTTATTAACAGAATTGGCTCCCAGCCAAACCTTGATTCTTAACTCAGAATCAATAACCCCCTGTAGTTTTATCACTACTGGGTCCTTTTCTGTAACCCCATTGGTCACCAATTAATTCCCTGAATCTCCACCCAGAGACTCAGTCTTCCCAGTAGCTCACCGGCTTACTGACTGACTTTCAAAACAGCTGTCCCGTGAAGAGGCAGTTGGCTCCGCCCCTGTTGCTATGGCAACCCAGCTAACGCCAAGCCACCATCTCCAACAAAATATATTCCTTCATACTTATCATTTATTAACCACTGTCTAAACAACACATAAACATGAGAATAAAAGTTACACATCGTCACACATACATGTATGAATATTTTGGTTTCTCAAATTGACTGTTTGTGTTGTAACTTTATCAAGCTGTGCCACGTCTGCCAAGGACTTTGGAAATAAGTATTTTGTTGATGTTCATATCTTGACTGGCATCAGTTGCTGAAAGTATTGAGTTATTGCTTCAAAGAAAGATCCCCAGCAGTTCGCCCAGATAGAGAGAGAAGCGCATCTTAGTTTTAATGTTATAGGGTCTGCCTTCTAAAGCTACACACACACACAAATACATATATATGGTTAAATGGACGAACCCAGAGGGTGATTCTCCCCAAGGCTTCCTCTTCATCTTGGAAAGAAGTGATGAGTGGAGTGCCGCAGGGTTCCGTCCTGGGCCCGGTCCTGTTCAACATCTTTGTTAATGACTTAGATGAAGGGCTAGAAGGCAGGATCATCAAGTTTGCAGACGACACCAAATTGGGAGGGAGAGCCAAGACTCCAGAGGACAGGAGCAGGATTCAAAGGGATCTTGACAGATTAGAGAGATAATGGTCCAAAACTAACAAAATGAAGTTCAACAGTGACAAATGCAAGATACTCCACTTTGGCAGGAAAAACGAAATGCAAAGGTACAGAATGGGGGACGATGATGCCTGGCTCGAGAGCAGTACGTGTGAAAAAGATCTTGGAGTCCTCATGGAGAACAAGTTAAACATGAGCCAACAATGTGATGTGGCGGCAAAAAAAACCAATGGGATTTTGGCCTGCATCAATAGGAGCCTAGTGTCTAGGTCCAGGGAAGTCATGCTCCCCATGCTCTATTCTGCTTTGGTTAGACCACTTTACCTGGAATATTGTGTCCAATTCTGGGCACCACAATTCAAGAGAGATATTGACTCTAAGCTGGAATGTGTCCAGAGGAGGGCGACTAAAATGATCAAGGGTATGGAGAACAAGCCCTATGAGGAGCGGCTTAAGGAGCTGCTGGGCATGTTTAGCCTGAAGAAGAGAAGGCTGAGAGGAGACATGATAGCCATGTATAAATATGTGAGAAGAAGCCACAGGGAGGAGGGAGCAAGCCTGTTTTCTGCTTCCCTGGAGACTAGGACACAATCGAACAATGGCTTCGAACTACAAGAGAGTAGATTCCACCTGAACATGAGGAAGAACTTCATGACTGTGAGAGCTGTTCAGCAGTGGAACTCTCTGCCCCGGAGTGTGGTGGAGGCTCCTTCTTTGGAAGCTTTTAAACAGAGGCTGGATGGCCATCTGTCAGGGGTGCTTTGAATGCAATATTCCTGCTTCTTGGCAGAATGGGATTGGACTGGATGGCCCAGGAGGTCTCTTCCAACTCGTTGATTCTATGATTCTATATTTTTCTGCGGAAGAGTCAGGCTGACTCACTCTGAGCCCACCGGCCTTTCCCCAATGGCACATGAGACAATATCAGAGGCCGTTTATTAACACTCGTCCTCAGAAGCATCAGTCACACAGAAAAGCCGGCAGCAAGTGCCTTCAGGTAGAAAGAATGGACGGAAACCGCTTTGTGGGCCACCCGCTCTCCAGGAGAGCAGAGCAAACAAGAGCTGATGATGCCTCGTCACCACGAAAGGATTGACAAGGGCTTGTCACAGCCGTAGCTCGAGTGGCAGCTCCAGTGACAGGAGCATGCAAAATAACACAGGAGGCATTTCTCTCCCCACCAAAGAAGGAATGCATTAGCGCACAGATAAACAACACTAATTTTTAAGAAATAGTCATAGAATCAAAGAATTGGAAGAGACCTCCTGGGCCATCCAGTCCAACCCCATTCTGCCAACCCCATCTGTGGGTGGATGGATGGGTGGATGGGTGGACGGTTGGACGCACGGATGCACGGATGGATAGATAGATGGGTTGTTGTAGGTTTTAGACAGACAGATAGATGGACGGGTAGACGGGTGGACGGGTGGATGGGTGGACAGATGGACACACGGACGCACGGATGGATGGATGGATGGATGGGTAGATGGGTAGATGGGTAGATGGATAGATAGATAGATAGATAGATATAGATATAGATAGATAGATAGATAGATAGATAGATAGATAGATAGATAGATGGGTTGTTGTAGGTTTTAGATAGATAGATAGATAGATAGATAGATAGAGAGAGAGAGAGAGAGAGATGGATGGATGGATGGATGGATGGATGGATGGATGGATGGATGGACGGGTGGACAGGTGGACGGATGGAAGGATGGACGGAAGGACGGACGGACGGATGGATGGATAGATTGATGGATAGATGGGTAGATGGGTAGATGGATAGATAGTTGTTGTTACCCACCTCTCCTCACAGCTCAAGGCAAGGTACAACATGATACACAAGGTACACATACATATGTATATGTGTGTGTGTGTAGTGCTTTGTGCCTCCTCCAACCACGATTTTATCTGCTAAGCACAATTTTTAGTCCTTGCCATTTTCCTTCCTAGGTATTTCAAATGAGTTTTTTTGCATTCTAGTGTGAGTGTATATCTTTCCCTACTTTGGGCTTGTTGAAAAGGAATGACAGTCATATAAAAATAAAACCAAAGCATTCTAAATTAGGAGAGTACAAAGCGGTTCTTTGAAGCCACAATGGCTTTTGATGGGGAGGCGTCCTTTGGGAAGCAAGAAGGCATCAACATCTTCTTCTCAGCGTAGTGGAGCGGGTCATGCGTCTGAAGCTGCAATGTGAGTCCCCATCACTATATTAAACACTAACCCACCCAACAGGACTGGAGGACGCTGCCCGTGAAGCCACACTGGAAGGCTTAGGACCTCATCACACTAGAGCATGCATCCACTTTAAATCCAGTTTGTGCCTCCTGCAGAATTTGGCACTTGTAGTTTAAGGAGGATCATAGAATCATAGAATCATAGAGTTGGAAGAGACCTCGTGGGCCTTCCAATCCAACCCTATTCTGCCAAGAAGCAGGAATATTGCATTCAAATCACCCCTGACAGATGGTCACCCAGCCTCCGTATAAAACCTTTCAAAGAAGGAGTCTCCACAACACTCCGGGGCAGAGAGTTCCACTGCTGAACGGCTCTCACAGTCAGGAAGTTCTTCCTCATGTTCAGGTGGAATCTCCTTTCTTGTAGTTTGAAGCCATTGTTCCATTGCGTCCTAGTCTCCAGGGAAGCAGAAAACAAGCTTGCTCCCTCCTCCCTGTGGCTTCCTCTCACATATTTATACATGGCTATCATAACTCCTCTCAGCCTTCTCTTCTTCAGGCTAAACATGCCCAACTCTTTAAGCCACTACTCATAGGGTTTGTTCTCCAGACCCTTGATCATTTTAGTCACCCACCTCAGGACACATTCCAGCTTGTCAACATCTCTCTTGAATTGTGGTGCCCAGAATTGGACACAATATTCCAGGTAAAGTGGTCTAACCAAGGCCGAATAGAGCATGGGGAGCATGACTTCCCTAGATCTAGACACTAGGCTCCTCTTGATGCAGGCCAAAATCCCATTGGTTTTCCCCCCGCCACATGACATTGTTGGCTCATTTTTAATTTGCTGTCCACAAGGACTCCAAGATCTTTTTCACACATACTCCTCTCGAGCCAGGCCTTGTCCCCCATTCTGTATCTTTGAATTTTGTTTTTCCTGCCAAAGTGGAGTATCTTGCATTTGTCCCCATTGAAGTTCATTTTGTTAGTTTTGGCCAATCATCTCTCTAATCTATCAAGATCGTTTTGACTCCTGCTCCTGTCCTCTGGAGTCTCGGCTCTCCCTCCCAATTTGGTGTCGTCTGCAGACTTGATGATCTTGCCTTCTAGCCCTTCATCTAAGTCATTAATAAAGATGTTGAACAGGACCGGGCGCAGGACAGAACCCTGCTTGTGGCACTCCACTCGTCACTTCTTTCCAAGATGAAGAGGAAGCCTTGGGGAGAATCACCTTCTGGGTTTGTCCATTTAACCAATTCCAGATCCACCTCACCGTAGTTTTGCCTCGCCCACATTGGACTAGTTTCCTTGCCAGAAGGTCATGGGGGACCTTGTCGAAGAAGGCCTTCCTGAAATCCAGGTACGCTACATCCACGGCATTTCCCGCATCTACCCAGCTTGTAACTCTATCGAAAAAAGAGATCAGATGAGTCTGGCATGACTTGTTTTTGATAAATCCATGTTGACTATTAGCGATGACCGCATTTGTTTCTAAGTGTTTGCAGACCACTTCCTTAACAATCTTTTCCAAAATCTTGCCTAGTAGGAGCCTTTAAACTATTCGTCCAGACAGGTCCTGAGCCTGACTATACGAACACTAAACTACCAACTTCTGCAGGAGGCATTAATGCAACTGTGTGGCATTAAAGTGGATCCATGCTCTGGTGTGATGAGGCTGTGAACGATTCTTAGAGAGAGCATTCCAAATCCAATCTGTGAATAATCAAATCCACAAATGTCAAAATGGCAAGTGTGGAGCGGTGACTGTGCTAGGTGCCATGCCAAGTCTTCGTTGCTCCATTGCTTGCTGGCATCAGAGGATGATTCTGTCATTATTATTATTATCTCATTGCATGTCCTTGCCAAAGCTGCGAAACTCTGTTGCTCAGGGCAGTCGCCTGCCTTTTAAAGGCGGGTTCTGAGGGCCAGATCCAGAGATAATGTGATGGCGCGAGTGGTGCCACCTATGTGTAGAACTCTTAGTTGCAAGATTTAAACTGTTGTATCATGCTTAATCCTGCCTTTTTACCCTGCTTATGTATAGTTGGATTGATTGGTTATTTATAGCTGTCAATCAGTGTTGTTTGCACCACTTGAATTGCTTTTTCAGCTCAATTGTTTGGCCTCACCTCTTCCTGGAGGAGGGGAGTGCTTCCCTTTTTCATTCCACCATCAGAGTTTCTATCAGATGGACGTGAGTAAGAGACTTGGCTCTAAAATCCCCTGATTAAATTACCTCTCAGGACCCATTCTGAGGTTTTTTACCCTTGAGACTTATGCTTCATGTTCAGACCAACCTGAATGATGTTGGGAAGTCTCAAGCACCTTCAGACCAGTTCTTTTGGCACCAGAGGAACACCCTGAGTCTTCAAACATAGGCCATCTGGACTGGGGTTGTGGATTGCTCCGGCATTTACAGCCATTGAGGAAAGAGGGAACTTGGAAAAGCTTCTCAACTGCAAACTCCTTGGACCCAGGACTAACTGAGACTGTAATGTGCATTTTCCTTCACCCCTTTGAAACTTCCAGCTTATTGCCTTAAAAAGAGAACTCTTTGTGAACAATAAAACTTATTTTGAGTTATCTACAGTGTTTGGGTCTTTGAGAGTTCCAGTTTCCTAAAGGAGGGCAAGAAGCAATCCCCTGGGGAAAGATGTCACGTCCATGCCTCTTTCACTAAGCGCTAAAGCCCCCAGGCGCAACGGCACAGATGGTTTTGTTGCTGCTGCCCAATGCAGGAAGGATCTCGGTTTTCGAACCCTCATTCAAATCCTAAGACCCTCACTTCATGTTTGTTCTTTAAATATTGTTGTTGTTTATTGTTTGCGTTTTCGGTTTGCGTTTTCGGTTTTTCTTTACTGTAATTGTTGTTTGGGCTTGGCCTCATGTAAGCCGCTCTGAGTCCCCATCGGGGAAATGGTGGCGGGGTATGAATAATAATAATAATAATAATTATTATTATTATTATTATTATTATTATTGATTCAGTGGCAGCCGATCGCCACCACACCAATGAGGTAATGAATCCAGTCCCTGTTTTCCCTAGCTTCAAAGTAGCTTTCCAAGGTGCTGAACCTATTTAGACCTAAGATTCAGCACCTTGGAGAGCTCCTTCAATTCCTCCTTGCATCCCATGCTGGAGCAGGCCCTCATTACACAACCGGTGGGGTGGTGGGTGGGGAAGATCGGCTTAATTACCATGCGCTGCTGCTGGTGGCAACCGGAGCAATGCGAGAAAACTCTTCAGAGCTTCTCAGGCACTTTTGCTTTTGTTCGGCAGCCTTGAGCGATGTGTCTGTAGGCAGCTCCGAGTCATTCCACACAATGGAGATCAGTAACACGGAGTGACTCACCGGCACACAGGGGGGACCTGCCAATCCATCTTCTCTGCCCTGCTGAGATGGATGAGGGAAGGTTAGGAGGCTGAGAAGAAGAGCAGGGCTTGGAAAGAGCTAGGCACACACAGCAGGCTTCCTATTGGTAGTTATAGAATCATAGAATCCTAGAGTTGGAAGAGACCTCATGGGCCATTTTGCCAAGAAGCAGGAAAATGGCATTCAAAGCACCCCCAACAGATAGCCACCCAGCTGCTGTTTCAAAGCCTCCAATGAAGGAGCCTCCACCACACTTTGGGCCAGAGAGTTCCACTGCTGAACAGCTCTCACAGTCAGAAAGTTCTTCCTCATGTTCAGGTGGAATCTCCTTTCCTGTAGTTTGAAACCTTTCTTCCATCGCGTCCTAGTCTCCAAGGCAGCAGAAAGGAAGCCTGCTCCCTCTTCCCTATGACGTCCCTCACATCTTGATCCATGGCCCTCATCATGTCTCCTCTCAGCCCAGAATTGGACACATTGTGATTCCAGGTAAAGTGGTCTGACCAAGGTGGAATAGAGGGGTAGCATTACTTCCCTGGACCTAAGCACTAGACTCCTATTGATGTAGACCAAAATCTCATTGGCTTTTAAAATTGCTGCATCACATTGTTGACTCATGTTCATCTTCCTCCTCACAAGGACTCCAAGATCTTTTTCACACGTGCTGTTGTTGAACCCTTCAATACCCACACAAAGTGCTGCTGGGAAAGCGAGTTCCCATTTGCCTCAAGTGGGTGTTACATGCTGGAGGAGCCATTTGTGCTTTGGGAAAGGATGGAGGAAGCTGGGGGGGGGGGGGTGAGGAGCTTAAGCTTTCTTGATTTGTGAGGCTGCCCTGCCCACATGCCATCTTTGCCTCAAGTAGAGTGCCGCTTGGCCCCTTTGATTCCCATTAGCCAAAAAGATCTGGCTGCTGTGATCAGTATCGACTAAGGCTTCGGCTGCACCCTGCCAGGCCCATTTTTGGGGATTCAGCAGCTGAAATACCCGAATCCCCCAAATATGGGCCACCAAAACAATATCATGCACACTCCTACTTGCCAAAGCTCACCCAGCAGCTTTCCACAGCTGATTTGACATTTGAACCCTGGTCTCCCAGAGTCTTCCACTACACTATGTTCAAACTTTGGCTGGTTTACCATTGTGCAGGTTATAAGACCCCAACTTCCAATCAACCCACTCCACACTGAAAAATATCCTTGGAGCCCCAAATAGTTATTCAAATCCTAAGATACTCACTTCATGTTTGTTCTTTAAATATTGTTTTGATTCGGTGGCAGCAGATCGCCCCCATGCCAGTGAGGTAATGAATCCAGTCCATGTTTTCCCTAGCTTCAAAGTAGCTTTCCAAGGTGCTGAACCTATTCAGAACTAAGATTCAGCACCTGGAAAGTTCCTTAGAGCATGGACATGGAAGGCACTACTTTTTTTTACCTCCACGTCAAACGTCCTTTTCCGTCAGCTTCCTATAGTCAATACTGATTAAAAGTGGACTCCATCATGTCAACTTGTATCCTATCACCTCCATCCTTGTCTTGGCTCCATCATTGTGGTTCTGAATCCAGTCCATGTTTCCCTAGCTTCAAAGTAGATTTCCAAGGTGCTGAACCTATTCAGAACTAAGATTCAGCACCTTGGAAAGCTCCTTAAAGCATGGACATGGAAGGCACTACTTTTTTTCAACCTCCATGTCAAATTTCCTTTTCCATCAGCTTCCTATAATAAATTTTTATTAAAAATGGATTCCATCATGTCAACTTGTATCCCATCACCTCCATCCTTGTCTTGGCTCCATCATTGTGGTTCTGAATCCAGTCCATGTTTTCCTAGCTTCAAAGTAGTTTTCCAAGGTGCTGAACCTATTCAGAACTAAGAGTCAGCACCTTGGAAAGCTCCTTAAAGCATGGACATGGAAGGCACTACTTTTTTTCAATCACCATGTCAAATTTCCTTTTCCATCAGCTTCCTATAGTCAATATTTATTAAAAATGGATTCCATAATGTTGACCCGTATCCCATCACCTCCATCCTTTTCTTGGCTCCATCATTGTGGTTCTGAATCCAGTCAATGTTTTCCTAGCTACAAAGTAGCTTTCCAAGGTGCTGAACCTATTCAGAACTAAGAGTCAGCACCTTGGAGAGCTCCTTAGAGCCTGGACATGGAAGGCACTACTTTTTTCAACCTCCTCGTCAAACATCCTTTTCCATCAGTACATGGAAGGCACTACTTAGAATCTGTACATGGAAGGCACTACTTTTTTCAACCTCTATGTCAAACATCATTTTCCATCAGCTTCCTATAGTCAATATTTATTAAAAATGTCGACTTGTATCCCATCACCTTCATCCTTGTCTTGGCTCCATCATTGTGGTTCTGAATCCAGTCCATGTTTTCCTAGCTTCAAAGTAGCTTTCCAAGGTGCTGAACCAATTCAGAACTAAGACTCAGCACCTTGGAGAGCTCCTTAGAGCCTGGACATGGAAGGCACTACTTTTTTTCAACCTCCATGTCAAACGTCCTTTTTCATCAGCTTCCTATAGTCAATATTTATTAAAAATGGACTCCATCATGTCAACTTGTATCCCATCACCTCCATCCTTGTCTTGGCTCCATCATTGTGGTTCTTCAGAGGCAGGTCTGGCCAGGAGGAGGGCAGGAGACCTTCTCTCGACACTTTAAGTGTCCCTCTGTACTGATGAAATTTTAATTTTCCTACTGTACTTTCTGTAGGGCAAACGACATAATGCGTGAGGCTCAGCTTCCTGTTTCCTCCATGCAATATTCAGTGGGTGATGTGCCCCTTGACGTTGCGTGTTCAATGAAGGGGTCACCAAACAAAGCCATGAGGACACCAGGTTCTCTTATTCTTGCTCATTGGAACTTTAAAGATAACTCCTACCTTCCAACTTTCTCAATCTCTATTCATCCTCTGCCACACAAATGGAATTGTCCTTCTTTCCTCTCATTTCTCACATGGCCGAGACATTGGAAATTATTCACACTTGGAACTCTTATAGTTGCTGAACTCAAATTCCATTCACCAAATTATCTGGAAGGCATGAAATGTAAAATCCCAGAAGGCCCATAATCCCTTTCACTTTTCTATTTGCCACATATTTGTTGCCCTTTCCCTTTGGATAGGCCTCCACTGTATTTCTAAATGCACCATTGCTGTTTGTAAAGAAATTTGGAAATTTCAGGAGAGTTTCATGGAAGGGAACTATTTGGAATGCAATGATGTCACACCCGAGCCTTTCGGAAAAACTATAGTGTCTGGTTTTACTTGGAGGCTATCTATATACCTTCTGTTAAGACTGAGACCCTGAACACACAGAGGCATGTTAGGCAAGGTGAAAAAAAAATAACCAAAATGAGTTTACTGAAAACAAGATGAATAAAGGGTTAACTCCACCAAGGACTGTTATAAGGTAACTTAAAAAAATGCATTACAAAAGGAGCCTTTGCTGACTGCAGTCATCTCTCTGGAGTCTTCTGCCTCTGATGCAAAGCAATGGTTTACAAGCTGTTGCTTATAAGCTGTCTCAATCTTCTTTCTTGTGAAGCTTAAGCTGGTCAAAAGCTTCTGTTGTCATTGGGACTGGTGGTATAAGAATACTGATGAAGGCAGCTGCTAAGGATACCTGTTTGGATTGCTTGGGCCTAGGATTACCAGACAACACCCAAGCCACTGTTCTCTGTAGCTCTGCTGCAGAAAAAGGAGGAGTCCAGCAAAGGAGCTCTAAACAAATAAGGGTTAACTCCACTTGGGTTATTATAAGGTAACTTAAAACAATACATTACAAAAGGAGCCTTTGTTGGCTGAAGTCATCTCTCTGGAGTCTTCTGCCTTTGGTGCAAAGCAATGGTTTACAAGCTGTTGCTTATAAGCTGTCTCAATCTTCATTCTTGTGAAGCTTAAGCTGGTCAAAAGCTTCTGTTGTCACTGGGACTGGTGGTATAAGAATACTGATGAAGGCAGCTGCTAAGGATGCCTGCTTGGATTGCTTGCGTCTAGGATTACCAGACAACACCCAAGCCACTGTTCTCTGCAGCTCTGCTGCAGAAAAAGGAGGAGTCCAGCAAAGGAGCTCTAAACAGGTAAGGGTTAACTCCACCTGGACTATTATAAGGTAACTTAAAACAGTACATTACAAAAGGAGCCTTTGCTGGCTGCAGTCATCTCTCTGAAGTCTCCTGCCTCTGATGCAAAGTGATGGTTTACCAGCTGTTGCTTATAAACTGTCTCAATCTTCTTTCTTGTGAAGCTTAAGCTAGTCAAAAGCTTCTGTTGTCACTGGGACTGGTGGTATAAGAATTCTGCTGAATGCAAGAGCTAAGGATGCCGGTTTGGATTGCTTGGGCCTAGGATAACCAGACAATACCCAAACCACTGTTCTCTGTAACTCTGCTGCAGAAAAAGGAGGAGCCCAGCAAAGGAGCTTTATACAGGCAAATGGAATACAGGCAAAAGGCTGGCCTCTAAGGGTTTTTATGCTTCACCCAAAACCAATACGAGGGTTGAATGAAAAGTAATGCCTCCACCTTCGTAATTCCTCAACAGATGGCAATACTGGTATGCAGCAAGTACTGGTTTGTTCTGCAGACTCTCCTCTACAGTTCCATTTTGGTGGGAAGTCTTAGCATTGAATGGTTGTGTTGTTAAAGTGCTAAGTATGGAACCCTGCGCAGATGGTCGGTCAATGTGACAAGCAACGTGCAGGCACTGAATTCTTGACAGCAGAAGGTGTCACCCCAAAGAAGATTTATCAGAGAATGCAAGCAGTTTATGGTGATTGTTGTTGATGTGAGGACTGTGCATCGTTGGGTGAGTAAGTTTAAAGATGTTGAGGTGGGAACATCTGAGTTGGACGTCCTGTGACAGCAACCACTGAGTTTCACAAGCAAAAGGTAGACAGATTGATTCAGGATGATTGTCGTATCACTCAGAGAGAAATTTCAAGCATAATTGGCATTTCACAAAAACATGTAGGTCACATCATTGCTTTGCTTGGCTATTGAAAGATCTGTGCACGATGCGAGCCCAGAATAAGAGAACTGTGAGACACTGGTTGCGGAAACAGATTGTCGACTTCTTCAGCGATGGCTTGTTCATCTTTGGCAGAAATGTATCCGATTGTCTGGTGATTATGTGGAAAAGTGAATAGTGGTAGTTAAAGAACACATTCTAAGGATTATTTCTGCGTTTGATTTATTAAAATATTCCCATCCAAACCCAAGTAATGAAGGTGGAGGCATTACTTTTCATTCAACCCTCATACAAAGGAAGGTATCTACACTATTGGGAAAACCTATAAGCAGAGGGAACTGAAGCAGAGGAGAGGAAAAGGCAGATCTAAGACTTCACAACCTCCTCTCCCTTTCTCAAACTAGATTGATGCCGTTAGATATGGTAAACATTATGTCCCAGCCCCAGCATTGAAATATGAGTGCATCTACACTGTGGAATTAATGCAGTTTTATACCATTTGAACTGCCCTGGTTGAATGCTATGGAATTCTGGAAGTTCACAAAGTCGTGAACCTTCCCTGCCAAAGAGTAATGGTGCCTTAACACATCCCAAGATTCCACAGTATTCGGAAATGGCAGTTAAAGTGGTATCAAACTGGATTAATCCTAGAGTGTAGATGCACCCTAAGTTTCAATCTGTCTGATTCTTGCTCCTATTAATGCAGGCCAAAATCCCATTGGCTTTTTTGCCGCCACATCACATTCCTGGCTCATGTTTAACTTGTCCACGAGGACTCCAAGATCTTTTTCACACGTACTGCTCTCGAGCCAGGCCTCATCGTCCCCCATTCTGTATCTTTTGCATTTCGTTTTTCCTGCCAAAGTGGAGTCTCTTGCATTTGTCAAAATGAAGTTCAAAAGTGACAAATGCAAGAGACTCCACTTTGGCAGGAAAAACGAAATGCAAAGATACAAAATGGGGGATGCCTGGCTTGAGAGCAGGACGTGTGAAAAAGATCTTGGAGTCCTCGTGGACAACAAGTTAAACATGAGCCAACAATGTGATGTGGCAGCAAAAAAAGCCAATGGGATTTTGGCCTGCATCAATAGGAGCATAGTGTCTAGATCTAGGGAAGTCATGCTACCCGTCTATTCTGCTTTGGTTAGAACACACCTGGAATATTGTGTCCAATTCTGGGCACCACAATTCAAGAGAGATATTGACAAGCTGGAATGTCAAGCCCTATGAGGAGCGGCTTAAGGAGCTGGGCATGTTTAGCCTGAAGAAGAGAAGGCTGAGAGGAGACATGATAGCCATGTATAAATATGTAAACTATAGTGTCCGGCTTTTCTTGGAGGCTATCTATATACCTTCTGTTAAGACTGAGACCCTTAACACACAGAGGCATGTTAGGCAAGGTGAAAAAATAACCAAAATGAGTTTACTGAAAACAAGATGAATAAAGGGTTAACTCCACCCAGGACTGTTATAAGGTAACTTAAAACAGTACATTACAAAAGGTGCCTTTGCTGGCTGCAGTCATCTCTCTGGAGTCTCCTGCCTCTGATGCAAAGCAATGGTTTACAAGCGGTTGCTTATAAACTGTCTCAATCTTCTTTCTTGTGAAGCTTAAGCTGGTCAAAAGCTTCTGTTGTCACTGGGACTGGTGATATAAGAATTCTGCTGAATGCAAGAGCTAAGGATGCCTGTTTGGATTGCTTGGGCCTAGGATTACCAGACAATACCCAAGCCACTGATCTCTGCAGCTCTGCTGCAGAAAAAGGAGGAGTCCAGCAAAGGAGCTCTAAACAGATAAGGGTTACCTCCACCTGGACTATTATAAGGTAACTTTAAACAGTACATTACAAAAGGAGCCTTTGCTGGCTGCAGTCGTCTCCCTGGAGTCTCCTGCCTCTGATTCAAAGCTTATAAGCTATCTCAATCTTCTTTCTTGTGAAGCTTAAGCTGGTCAAAAGCTTCTGTTGTCACTGGGACTGATGGTATAAGAATACTGATGAAGGCAGCTGCTAAGGATGCCTGCTTGGATTGCTTGCGTCTAGGATTACCAGACAATACCCAAGCCACTGTTCTCTGTAGCTCTACTGCAGAAAAAGGAGGAGTCCAGCAAAGGAGCTCTAAATAAATAAGGGTTAACCCCACCTGGACTATTATAAGGTAACTTAAAACAATACATTACAAAAGGAGCCTTTGTTGGCTGAAGTCATCTCTCTGGAGTCTTCTGCCTCTGGTGCAAAGCAATGGTTTACAAGCTGTTGCTTATAAACTGTCTCAATCTTCTTTCTTGTGAAGCTTAAGCTGGTCAAAAGCTTCTGTTGTCATTGGGATTGTGGTATAAGAATACAGCTGAATGCAGGTGCTAAGGATGCCTGTTTGGATTGCTTGGGTCTAGGAATACCAGACAACACCCAAGCCACTGTTCTCTGTAGCTCTGCTGCAGAAAAAGGAGGAGTCCAGCAAAGGAGCTCTAAACAGGTAACAGTTAACTCCACCTGGACTATTATAAGATAACTTAAAATAGTACATTACAAAAGGAGCCTTTGCTGGCTGCAATAATCTCTCTGGAGTCTTCTGCCTCTGGTGCAAAGCAATGTTTTACAAGCTGTTGCTTATAAGCTGTCTCAATCTTCTTTCTTGTGAAGCTTAAGCTGGTCAAAAGCTTCTGTTGTCATTGGGATTGTGGTATAAGAATACAGCTGAATGCTGGTGCTAAGGATGCCAGTTTGGATTGCTTGGGCCTAGGAGTATGAGACAATGCCCAAGCCACTGTTCTCTGTAACTCTGCTGCAGAAAAAGGAGGAGTCCAGCAAAGGAGCTTTATACAGGCAAATGGAATAGACCAACTAAGGCTGGCCTCTAGGGGTTTTTATGCTCCACCCAAAACCAATACAAGGGTTGAATGAAAAGTAATGCCTCCACCTTCGTAACTCCTCAACAGATGGCAGTACTAGTATGCAGCAAGTACTGGTTTGTTCTGCAGACTCTCCTCTACAGTTCCATTTTGGTGGGAAGCCTTAGCATTGAATGGTTGTGTTGTTAAAGTGCAAAGTATGGAACCCTGTGCAGACGGTCGGTCAATGTGACTTAAGCAATGTGCAGGCATTGAATTCTTGACAGCAGAAGGTGTCACCCCAAAGGAGATTAATCAGAGAATGCAAGCAGTTTATGGTGATTGTTGTTGATGTGAGGACTGTGCATCGTTGGGTGAGTAAGTTTAAAGATGTTGAGGTGGGAACATCTGAGTTGGACGTCCTGTGACAGCAACCACTGAGTTTCACAAGCAAAAGGTAGACAGATTGATTCAGGATGATTGTCGGATCACTCAGAGAGAAATTTCAAGCATAATTGGCATTTACAAGAACGTGTGGGTCACATCATTGCTTTGCTTGGCTATTGGAAGATCTGTGCACGATGGGGACCCAGGATGAGAGAACTGTGAGACGCTGGTTGCGGAAACAGAGTGTCGACTTCTTCTGTGATGGTTTGTTCATCGTTGGCAGAAATGTATCTGATTGCCTGGTGATTATGTGGGAAAGTGAATAGTGGTAGTTAAAGAACACATTCTAAGGAGGAAGAACTTCCTGACTGTGAGAGCTGTTCAGCAGTGGAACTCTCTCCCCTTGAGTGTGGTGGAGGCTCCTTCTTTGGAAGCTTTTAAACAGAGGCTGGATGGCCATCTGTCAGGGGTGATTTGAATGCAACATTCCTGCTTCTTGGTAGGGGGTTGGACTGGATGGCCCATGAGGTCTCTTCCAACTCTTTGATTCTATGATTCTAGGTGGTATTATTTTGTCTTCCACCTCAGGCAGCAACATATTCTGGGTCAGCAATCATATCCTTGTCCAATGTTTCTCTTCCTTGATTATCAGCATTGAAATCATGTTCACGTTGCTTCAATTGTGTGTTGCGCCTTCCTTTCGTTGACCTTTCCAGTAGATCTCGAAGTGGGAATTTTGTGCAGATATCTGCCCGCAGGACACCAGATGGAGGAATAAAGGGGGGAAAGGGAGAAGGAGGGGAAGAGAGAGAGAGAGAGAGAGAGAGAGAGAAGGATGGGAAAGGGCCCAATGATGAATGATTAGGGATTAAAATAGCTCTGGCCCCGGCTGCAATTGAAGACGAAGCTCCTGGAATGATATAGCAGATGTTTAAAACAGATTGAAATGTCACACTAGGCATGGAGGGTGGAACACAGTGTTATCAGAGCCTTCCCTCCATTTTTTTCTCTCTCGTCAGCCTGTTCCTTTTTGGCCTGACTCGTTTGCAAGATGACGGAGCGAATGTCCAAGTCGGAGGAGAACAAGGAGACCGGGTCGGTTTAGGTCAAGGGACAACGATGCAAGGCGGACAACCTTATGGACCCGAGCAGCAAAAGACGGCAAGTGGAATCCCATCCCTCATGACAATCCCATGGACTTCTCAAGTCACACACACATACAGCATTGATTGGCACACAACAACAAAATCACAACACAGGTCTGTACAACAAGAGGAAGTCATGGATAAAAAGAATCATAGAATCAAAGAGTTGGAAGAGACATCCTGGGCCATCCAGTCCAACCCCATTCTGCCAAGAAGCAGGAATATTGCATTCAAATCACCCCTGACAGATGGCCATCCAGCCTCTGTTTAAAAGCTTCCAAAGAAGGAGCCTCCACCACACTCCGGGGCAGAGAGTTCCACTGCTGAACGGCTCTCACAGTCAGGAAGTTCTTCCTCATGTTCAGGTGGAATCTCCTTTCTTGTAGTTTGAAGCCATTGAACTAGCTGTCCTCCGCCACTCATTGCTGTGGCCCAGTCTGTTGATCTGGAAAATAAAGTAATGAGAAAGTGTTGGTTTCTAAT
The DNA here is from genome assembly GCF_037176765.1 of Anolis sagrei. Lineage (NCBI taxonomy): Eukaryota > Metazoa > Chordata > Lepidosauria > Squamata > Anolidae > Anolis > Anolis sagrei. The sequence continues at coordinate 4,027,711 of NC_090035.1, forward strand.
ATACGTCTTTCTGCTTGTGGGTAAACAGTGTTTCTTGTTGTTTCTTTGTCAGTGTTGATGTGGAGAGTGCCTGGTTTGCCCACCCTGGAACATGCAACGTATCATTGTCCTTCTGTAAGGGTCCCTTTCAAATCTATGATACTATCTCTGTGTGTGTATATGTGTGTGTGTGAATCCTATCTATCTATCTATCTATCTATCTATCTATCTATCTATCTAGGTATTTGCTCTAGGTATTGCACTGTTGTATTGTGTTTTGAGGCCTTGGCCTATGTAAGCCACATCGAGTCCTGCGGGAGATGCTAGCGGGGTACAAATAAAGTTATAATAATAATAATAATAATCTCTCTCTCTCTCTCTCTCTCTCTCTCTCTATGGCTGGATGGCTCTTTGTCAGGAGGACTTTGAAACATTTTCTTGCCCTGATGAAGGGAGTTGGATTGGATGGCCTTAAGTATTTTCTGTTGGTCATGGGGGTTCTGTGTGGGAAGTTTGCCCCAATTCTGTCATTCGTGGGGTTCAGAATGCTCTCTGATTGTAGGTGAACTGTGAATCCAGGGGCTACAACTCCCAAATGTCAAGGTCTATTTCCCCCAAACTCCATCTGTGTTCATATTTCAGTGTATTGAGTGCTTGTACCAAGTTTGGTCCAGATCCATCATTGTTTGAGTCCACAGTGTTCTCTGGATGTAGGTGAACTACAACTCCCAAACTCGAGGTCAATGCCCACCAAACACTTCCAGTATTTTCTGTTGGTCATGGGAGTTTTGTGTGCCAAATTTGGTTCAATTTCATCATTGATGGAGTTCAGAATGCTCTTTGATTGTAGGTGAACTATAAATCCCAGCAACTACAACTCCCAAATGACAAAATCATAATTTTTTGAGTGATGGTCACTCCTTGTGTTGTGAGGTGTTTTGTTGCCAAATTTGATGTGATTTCGTTCGTTGGTTCTTTTGTTTTTAAGGTACTCATTATGCACAGAGCATTTATTTATATATAGATAGATTGTATATACACATAATATTTATACTATTGTAATGCAATACAATATAATAATATGATATTATAATTAAATATTTTATATTACATGTAATATTACTAATAATATTACACTATAATGGTATAGTACAATATAGTAATTTGTCGTGTCAGAGCAACCAGTCCATTATATATTACATTTCTAACAGAACAAGCAAACAGACAGAAAAATACACAACTTGTGAGTTTGGTAGTTGGTTAAATGTCCTTTGACCAGTCTCTGGCCCCTTGGAGTGCTTCCAGTGTTGCCGCAAGAAGGTCCTCCATTGTGCATCATGTGGCAGGGCTCAGGGTGCATTGCAGCAGGTGGTCTGTAGTTTGCTCTTCTCCGCACTCGCATGTCGTGGATTCCACTTTGTGGCCCCATTTCTTGAGGTTGGCTCTGCATCTCGTGGTGCCAGAGCGCAGTCTGTTCAGCACCTTCCAGGTTGCCCAATCCTCTGTGTGCCCAGGGGGGAGTCTCTCATTTTGTATCAGCCATTGGTTGAGGTTCTGGGTTTGAGCCTGCCACTTTTGGACTCTTGCTTGCTGAGGTGTTCTAGCGAGAGTCTCTGTAGATCTTAGAAAACTATGTCTGGATTTAAGTCGTTGACGTGCTGGCTGATACCCAAACAGGGGATGAGCTGGAGATGTCTCTGCCTTGGTCCTTTCACTATTGGCTGCTACTTCCCGGCGGATGTCAGGTGGTGCGATACCGGCTAAGCAGTGTAATTTCTCCAGTGGTGTAGGGCGCAGATAATGTGGCATGTCTCATTCAGAGCCACATCCACTGTTTTAGTGTGATGGGCATGCATACTCAGCAGCGGAGTAGCACAGCGCAAGGGCAGATGTCTTCACTGTGTCTGGTTGTGATCCCCAGGTTGTGCCAGTCAGCTTTCATATGATGTTGTTTCTAGTACCCACTTTTTGCTTGATGTTCAGGCAATGCTTCTTGTAGGTAAGAGCACGAGTGACTCTGAGGTATTTCCAGAGTGACTCCGAGGTATTTGGGTGCGCTGCAATGTATTACACTATAATGGTATAGTACAATATAGTAATATGTCGTACTGATATTGTACTATGCTAATAATATATATTGTATGCATGTATGTGTGTGTGTGTGTGTGTGTGTGTGTGTGTGTGTATCTTGTAAGCTGCTCTGAGTTCCCTTCAGGGTGAGAAGGACGGCATATAAATGTCGCAAATAAATAAATAATATTGATACTGATTTCTTCTCCAAAATGCTAATATATGTTAATTTGGCTTTATTCCTTTTTTTGTGGACAAATACATATTCTCAGAATTCGCCCCATGTTGCAAAACAACAACTCCCACAATTCCAAAGCATTGAGCCGTAGATGTTTAGGTGGCATCAAGCTGCATTAATGTTACCGTACAGATGGTTTCCTGCTCCTTCTGGTTGGGTTGTGTTTCCAGGGTCTTTGGTAAAGGGGAGTGTTAAGGAGGGAACGAACTCCAAAGCGGAGGGTGATTATGAGCGGTTCAGCCTGTCAAGCCCTGTTTGAAGCTCAAGGGTGGTGAGGCATCCAGGCAAAATGTCAAAAACATTATTAATTGCGGGGTGTGTGCACGATCTGATTTCCAACCAGAGATTTCTCCGCACCTGCTCAACTTCCTCCCCTTCCCGAAACCACACTGGATGTCAAAGCATTCGGCTTTTGTTGGAAGCTTGGTAGCATTTCAACTGCCTCTTCCTCTGTTGTTGAGAGCCCAACAACATCCGGAGGTCCACATGCCGATTTCCAGATGTGATCGGACATCGGCTTTGCTTTGGACGCACCGGACTGGAAGTCAATATATCTATCGAATAATTTAAGCCAGTGTTTCTCAACCTTCCTAATGCCGCGACCCCTTAATCCAGTTCCTGATGTTGTGGTGACCCCCAACCATAAAATGATTTTTGTTGCTACTTCATGACTATAATGTTGCTACTGTGATGAATTGTAATGTAAGTATCTGATATGTAGGATGTACGAGGGTTGAATGAAAAGTAATGCCTCCACCTTCGTAACTCCTCAACAGATGGTAGTACTGGTATGCAGTAGGTACTGGCTTGTTCAGTAGACTCTCCTCTACAGTTCCATGTTGGTGGGAAGCCTCAGCAGAAAAAGTAATGCCTCCACCTTCGTAACTCCTCAACAGATGGCAGTATTGGTATGTGGCAGGTACTGGCTTGTTCAGTAGACTCTCCTCTACAGTTCCATGTTGGTGGGAAGCCTCAGCAGAAAAAGTAATGCCTCCACCTTCGTAACTCCTCAACAGATGACAGTATTGGTATGTGGCAGGTACTGGCTTGTTCAGTAGACTCTCCTCTACAGTTCCATGTTGGTGGGAAGCCTCAGCAGAAAAAGTAATGCCTCCGCCTTCATAACTCCTCAACAGATGGCAGTATTGGTATGTGGCAGGTACTGGCTTGTTCAGTAGACTCTCCTCTACAGTTCCATGTTGGTGGGAAGCCTCAGCAGAAAAAGTAATGCCTCCGCCTTCATAACTCCTCAACAGATGGTAGTACTGGTATGTGGCAGGTACTGGCTTGTTCAGTAGACTCTCCTCTACAGTTCCATGTTGGTGGGAAGCCTCAGCAGAAAAAGTAATGCCTCCACCTTCGTAACTTCTCAACAGATGGAAGGCCAAAATCCTCTCATTGATCCAATTTGAAGTGGACTGATTGAATAAATGGTATTTACAAGGGTTGAATGAAAAGTAATGCCTCCACCTTCGTAACTCCTCAACAGATGGCAGTATTGGTATGTGGCAGGTACTGGCTTGTTCAGTAGACTCTCCTCTACAGTTCCATTTTGGTGGGAAGCCTCAGAGGAAAAAGTAGTGCCTCCACCTTCGTAACTTCTCAACAAGTGGAAGGCCAAAATCCTCTCATTGATCCCAATTGAAGTGGACTGATTGAATAAATGGTATTTACGAGGGTTGAATGAAAAGTAATGCCTCCGCCTTCGTAACTCCTCAACAGATGGCAATACTGGTATGTGGCAGGTACTGGCTTGTTCAGTAGACTCTCCTCTACAGTTCCACTTTGGCAGGAAGCCTCAGCAGAAAAAGTAATGCCTCCACCTTCGTAACTTCTCAACAGATGGAAGGCCAAAATCCTCTCATTGATCCCAATTGAAGTGGACTGATTGAATAAATGGTATTTACGAGGGTTGAATGAAAAGTAATGCCTCCACCTTCGTAACTTCTCAACAGATGGAAGGCCAAAATCCTCTCATTGGTCCCAATTGAAGTGGACTGATTGAATAAATGGTATTTACGAGGGTTGAATGAAAAGTAATGCCTCCGCCTTCGTAACTGCTCAACAGATGGCAGTATTGGTATGTGGCAGGTACTGGCTTGTTCAGTAGACGCTCCTCTACAGTACCACTTTGGCAGGAAGCCTCAGCAGAAAAAGTAATGCCTCCACCTTCGTAACTTCTCAACAAGTGGAAGGCCAAAATCGTCTCATTGATCTCAATTGAAGTGGACTGATTGAATAAATGGTATTTACGAGGGTTGAATGAAAAGTAATGCCTCCGTCTTCGTAACTCCTCAACAGATGGCAATACTGGTATGTGGCATGTACTGGCTTGTTCAGTAGACTCTCCTCTACAGTTCCATTTTGGTGGGAAGCCTTAGCATTGAACAGTTGTGTTGTTAAACTCCACCAACGATGGAATTGAACCAAACTTGGCACACAGAACTCCCATGACCAACAGAAAATACTGATGGTCATTGATCTTGAGTTTGGGAGTTGTAGTTCACCTACATTCAGAGAGCACTGAGGACTCAAGCAATGATGGATCAGGAACCAACTTGGCACGAATACTCAATACACCTAAATGTGAACGCTGGTGGAATTTGGGGGAAATAGACCTTGACATTTGGGAGTTGTAGTTACTGGGATTTATAATTCACCTGCAATCAAACAGCATTCTGAACTCCACCAATGATGCAATTGAACCAAACTTGGCACACAGAACTCCAGAACCTCATTTGGGAGTTGTAGTTGCTGGGATTGATAGTTCACCTACAAGCAAAGTGCATTCTGCAATCCACCAACAATGGAATTGAATCAAATGTGGCACACAGAACTCCTGTGACGAACAGAAAATACTAACTGGCATTGATCTTGAGTTTGGGAGTTGTAGTTCACCTACATCCAGAGAGTACTGTGGACTCAAACCATGATGGATCCAGACCAAACGTGCCACAAACACCAATATGCCGAAATGTGAGTATTGGTGGAGTTTGGGGAAAATAGACCTTGACATTTGGAAGTTCTAGTTACTGGGATTTATAGTTCACCTGCAATCAAAGAGCATTCTGAACTCCACCAACGATAGAATTGAACCAAATTTGGCACACAGAACTTCTGTGACCAACAGGTAATACTGATTAGCATTGATCTTGAGTTTGGGAGTTGTAGTTCACCTACATCCAGAGAGTACTGTAGTCTCAAGCAATGATGGATCAGGACCAAACTTGGCAGGAATACTCAATATGCCTAAATGTGAACACTGGTGGAGTTTGGGGGAAATAGACCTTGACATCTGGGAGTTGTAGTTACTGGGATTTATAGTTCACCTGCGATCAAACAGCATTCTGAACTCCACCATCGATGGAATTGAACCAAACTTGGCACACAGAACTCCAGAACCTCATTTGGGAGTTGTAGTTGCTGGGATTTATAGTTCACCTGCAATAAAAGATCATTCTGAACTCCACCAACAATGGAATTGAACCAAACTTGGCACACAGAGCTCCTGTAACCAACAGAAAATACTGATGGTCATTGATCTTGATTTAGGAGTTGTAGTTCACCTACATCCAGTGAGCACTGTGGACTCAAGCAATGATGGATCAGGAACAAACTTGGCACGAATACACAATACACCTAAATGTGAACACTGGTGGAGTTTGGGGGAAATAGACCTTGACATCTGGGAGTTGTAGTTACTGGGATTTATAGTTCACCTGCAATCAAACAGCATTCTGAACTCCACCATCGATGGAATTGAACCAAACTTGGAACACAGAACTCCAGAACCTCATTTGGGAGTTGTAGTTGCTGCGATTTATAGTTCACCTGCAATAAAAGATCATTCTGAACTCCACCAACGATAGAATTGGGTCAAACTTCCCACACTGAACCTCCATGCCTTGAAAGGACTTGCTGGTGCAAACCTCCCTCCAGCCTTGCTTGCTCTCCCTTGCTCACACATGCACACCACTCTGTCATGCGCCGAGCACACCTGCTCTCCCCTCCCTGCTTGGAGTCTCAGAAACAGCCCACGCCTTGGCTGAGAGGCCAGCCAATCACAGCGGAGGAGGGCTTTTGGTGGGAGGATTTGGCATCTGTTTCCAAAAAGGAAGTGATGGACAGGCGGAGAGATGTTCATCCTTCTCTGCCAAAGGGCTTCCTAAGACAATCACAACTATATGCTCTCTGATAGTCTTTGGTGACCCCTCCGAAACTGACTCACGACACCCCAAGGAGCCCTGACCTCCATTTGAGAAAAGCTGATTTAATCCCAATTGGAACACTTCTGCAATAGGTTGCTGTGAGTTTTCCATGGCTGGGTCACACTGCCATTGTGCTGGTACAGCTGTACCAGGAGCTCCAACTTTATTTTCTTTCTGTTATCTGTTTGCAGTCATAGGGCAGGCCTCCTGTCCATCATAATTAAGCTTTGGTTCCGCCCCTTGTTCAGGGCTCTGGGAGGGAAAGGAGCCATTTTTTGGTCAGTCTCACACAAGGAAGCTAAACTATAGGATGTAGACCAGCTCGTCCTGTAGAAAAGCTTCTTTTCTCAAGAGCATCAAGGGAAAAGTAGCATCCAGGGAAACAGAAATTCCAGGGAAAAGGTCCCAAGGCTCTGGCTGAGAGCTCACAGCCTCTCAGCCACACAGCAAACAGAGGGAAAACAGCCCTGAAGTTCTCAAAGAATTCTCTGACGGAGGACAGCATTACAGATCCACAGAAGTCCAGCTGAAATATCTTCAAGCCTCGGCGGGTAGGTCTACTCGATACCCAGATGCATTTGGAATTGGTAGTAGGACCCACACCGATGAGGCATAGATAGTAAACAGCCTGGGAGAGGTTAAAAAGGGTTTTTCCTACAGAGAAGGTTCAGTTAATCAAAGTCAGGTACCAGCCCATTGAGGACTAGACTAAGAAAGCCTTGAAGTGTTGTTTGAACCATTGAAGATTTGTTGTTTGTTCCATAATAAAGACTTTGTTGTATCATCAAAGACTCTAAAGACCATCACTGCAGAAAAATCCCTGATAACCTCTCTTTGAGGCGCTCCTGGCTTCCCGCTGGGCTTAAAGTATGCGTCCTATAGAAAGGTACAGCTATTACAGGCCCAGCGCACGACAGAACAGCCATATAACTGCATTATATAACCAGTGTAGAACCATATAACTCAGTTCGAGCTGCATTATATGGATCAACACTGGGGACATCATGCAGTTCAGATGCATTATTTAGCCATGTCAGTTCAGCCCTTAATATCAGAGGCTGGTGAATTCAGGTTTTATGGCAGCCTTTAAAGCCACTATCCAAGGTGTCGAACCAATTAGAGGAGCGAGGTTTAAAGTTTGGACTAAAACCCAAAGCAGATTCACTTGCCAAGGACTTGGAAACTGCCAGTCACTTGTGTTTCGTGGTCTTTCAAATCATTGCCTGTGTAATCAGAAAGGTTAACACCGGGGTGAAGATTCTGAAGTTTTATGGATGCTGCTAGATTACAATTCCCAACAGCCCTTTCCAGCACAGCCAATGGTGAGGAATGATAGGAGCTGGAGTCCAGTGATGTGTTTGGAGCCACACAAATCCCACTGCCTTCTAAGTTATGTTACTATGGGGTTTTTTTTAGCAAGCCATATCTTCCCAGTTAAGCCATCTTGGCTTCTACGGCAGAGTTTTCTTTACCTGCATATCAGATATTATTTACGTGTTGAGAATTGTGGGACCTGAAGTCCAAAACACCTGGAGGAGGGCCCAAGTTTGCCCGCGCCTGGTCTATGCTACCTGGCAACTTTGGAAAGCTGCAGCCCATGATATAACTTACCCAAGCTACTACACAAGTGTACACATTTCCCCCTTTTGCAGTTTCCCTTCTTTCATGTATAACACGATGACTAAAGCAGATATTTCCTCGGCAGAGCTACCCAAACATGGGTTTTCCCCAAAGGAGCTTCCCAGCGAAACATCTGGATCTACAATGCAAGATCAAAATAGTCCTGAAAGCCTTCAGATGCTATCCACAGGGAGAGCGTCCACTGGGAAAAGATTCCGCTTTTTGGCAAGGCATGTTTGCGAGATGTTGGCTTGGGAAGAAGAACATAAAAGGAAGCAGGAGATTTCACAGAGACAAAGCGATCTCTGTATCGCCTTCCAAAGGAGAATTTGGGTGGGATCTGCTCCTGGCAACCGGGAAGAATAGAGTGCCAATATCCATCCGTTTGAGCAGCAGCATCTCGCAATTAATACGGCAGACATGATTTGTCAGTGTCGGTCTTTGCTGTGTGTATTCTAATAGTATTATAGTTTTTCTGTCTGTTTTAACTATGTTGTACCCCATCTTGAGCTGTGAGGGGAGGCAAGTAAGAAATAAAATGTATTAATAATAATGGTGGTGATGATGTTATCGTCATCATTAATTACGAGTGTTGAATGAAAAGTAATGCCTCCAACTTTGTAGCTCCTCAACCGATGGCAGTACTGGGTTGTTGTAGGTTTTTTCGGGCTATAGGGCCATGTTCTAGAGGCATTCTTTCCTGACATTTCGCCTGCATCTATGGCAAGCATCCTCAGAGGTAGTGAGGTCTGTTGGAACTACGAAAAGTGGGTTTATATATCTGTGGAATGACCAGGGTGAAAGAAAGGACTCTTGTCTGCTGGAGCTAGGTGTGAATGTTTCAACTGACCACCTTGATTAGTATATAATGGCCTGAAAGTGCCTAGAGCAAACTTCTGTTGAGAGGTGATTAGTTTGCTAGCTCCAGCAGACAAGAGTCCTTTGTCCCACCCTGGTCATTCCACTGATATATAAACCCATTTTCCTAGTTCCAACAGACCTCACTACCTCTGAGGATGCTTGCCATAGATGCAGGCAAAACGTCAGGAGAGAATGCCTCTAGACCATGGCCATATAGCCCGAAAAAACCTACAACAACCCAGTGATTCCGGCCATGAAAGCCTTCGACAATACGATGGCAGTACTAGTATGCGGCAGGTATTGGCTTGTTCAGTAGACTCTCCTCTACAGTTCCATTTTGGTGGGAAGCCTTACCATTGAACAGGTGTGTTGTTAAAGTGTGAAGAATGGAACCCTGCGCAGATGGTCGGACAATGCAACTTAAGTATTGGATAACACTTTTAACTAGGAGACTGAAATTGATATATGTTTTTTATTGATATTGATTGTTTTACTTGGTTTTATATTTAAATTGCTTGTTTTGAAATTGTATTTTATGTCTTTGATATTGACTGTAAACCGCTCCGAGTCGCCTGTGGGCTGAGAGGGGTGGTATATAAATGTAGTAAATAAACAAACAAACAAATAAATAAAGCAACGTGCAGCCATTGAATTCTTGACAGCAAAAGGTGTCACCCCAAAGGATATTCATTAGAGAATGCAAGCTGTTTATGGGGATTGTGTTGATGTGAGTACTGTGTGTCGTTGAGTGAGTAAGTTTAAAGATGTTGAGGTGGGAACATCAGACTTGCGTGACAAACAAGGAGTTGGACGTCCTGTGACAGCAACCACCGAGTTTCACAAGCAAAGGTTGACAGATTGATTCAGAACGATTGTCATATCACTCACAGAGAATTTTCAAGCATAATCGGCATTTCACAAGACCGTGTGGGTCACGTTATTGCTTTGCTTGGCTATCGGAAGATCTGTGCACGATGGGTACCCAGGATGCCGACGCCTGAAATGAAAGCGCACAGACTTGAAATTTCAGAGACGGGATCTCACCACCATATGACATCCTCAGTACAGCCCAGATTTAACACTGTCTGACTTCCGTCTGTTCCCGATAATGATAGAAGATCTGCGGGGACATCATTTTTCTTATTTATTATTTATTTATTATTTACTGCACTTGTAGACCGCCGTTCTCAGCCCTAGGGCGACTCACGGCAGTGTACAACATGTAAAAACAGGTACAATTTACGACATAAGCAATATCACAACAACATTAAACAACATCACTATCAATAATACAATTACACTAAATCATTCGCGACGTCTCATTGTTGAATCACAATCCAAATCTCGTTATCCATGTTCCGTTCCAATCGTCATTGCCAGTTATTGCAGCACTTACTCAAACGCCTTCTCAAACAACCACGTCTTTAGTCTCTTGCGGGGGACATAAGGGAGGGCGCCAGTCTGATGTCCACAGGGAGGGTGTTCCACAGCCGGGGGGCCACCACCGTGAAGGCCCTATCCCTCGTCCCCGTCTGATGAAGACGTTGAGAGAACTGTGAGACACTGGTTACGGAAACAAAGTGCTGACTTCTTCCATTACGGCTTCAGAAAACGTGTTCATCATTGACAGAAATGTATCCAATTGTCTGGTGATTATGTGGAAAAGTGAATAGTGGTAGTTAAAGAGCACATTCATTACTGGCAGGTGGTTGTTGTGGCATACATTCCAATGAATCATCCGGGCCACAGAGTTGTGCCTCTGTTTGTAGTCTGTGCGATTTTATTGCAGCAGCTGAGGAGATGATCCATGATTTCATCCGCTTTCTTGCACAGTCTGCATTTTGGGTCATCTGCTGATTTTTCGATCTTGGCCTTAATTGCATTTGTTCTGATGGCTTGTTCCTGGGCTGCAAGAATCAGGCCTAAACTGGGCTCTCCAGGCCAATGGAGACTCCACCACAGACATCAGAAGAGCTGCAAGACCAAGAACAAGCCAAGAGAGTGAAGACGAAGATCCACCCAGAGGAAAAGGGTTCTTGCCAGACATCAAGGGAACTACTGACTGCAGAGGAAAGCTGATGAGGAAACACAAATTACAAACTATCTCCAGACCCACCAAGAAAATCCAACAAATGCTCCGTTCAGCAAAGGACAAGAGGGATCCTCTCACCTCTGCAGGAGTCTACCGTATTCCATGCAGCTGTGGACAAGTCTACAGAGGGACCACCAGACGCAGCAGCATTGCCCAGACACGGATCAAGGAACATGAAAGGCCCTGCAGACTACTTCAACCAGAGAAGTCAGCCATAGCAGAGCACCTGAGGAACCAGCCTGGACACAGCATATTATGTGAGAACACAGAAATGCTGGACCACACCAACAACCACCATGTCAGACTACACAGAGAAGCCACTGAAATCCACAAGTAGCATGTGTACAATTTCAACAGAAAGGAGGAAACCATGAAAAGGAACGAAATCTGGCTACCAGTATTTTAAAAAACTCTAAAATTAGAACAGCACAACAGAGAGGAAACAAACAAGGACATCTAATTACCTCTCAACAAAAGATTGCTCCGGGCACTGCCAGGCAATCAAATGCTAATCAAGGTGGTCAGTTGAAACATTCACACCTTGCTCCAACAGACAAGAGTTCTTTGTCCCACCCTGGTCATTCCACAGATATATAAACCCCCTTTTCCTAGTTCCAACAGACCTCACTACCTCTGAGGATGCTTGCCATAGATGCAGGCGAAACGTCAGGAGAGAATGCCTTTAGAACATTGCCATATAGCCTGAAAAAACCTACAACAACCCAATCAGGCCTTCTTCTGTCTCCTTCTTCAGGGTTGGATTTGGAGCTAGACTGCCATTTGTGTGAATTAATAATTTTGAAATTAGAATGTCAGTGACTCTCTGCATGGGATGCCAACGTCACGCGTGGCACATGGCACCCATCTGCATCAATTGACCTGCATCAATAGGAGCATAGTGTCTAGATCTAAGGAAGTCATGCTACCCCTCTATTCTGCTTTGGTTAGACCACACCTGGAATATTGTGTCCAATTCTGGGCGCCACAATTCAAGAGAGATATTGACAAGCTGGAATGTGTCCAGAGGAGGGCGACTAAAATGATCAAGGGTCTGGAGAACAAGCCCTATGAGGAGCGGCTTAGGGAACTGGGCATGTTTAGCCTGAAGAAGAGAAGGCTGAGAGGAGATATGATAGCCATGTATAAATATGTGAGAGGAAGCCACAGGGAGGAGGAGGGAGCAAGCTTGTTTTCTGCTTCCTTGGAGACTAGGACGCGGAACAATGGCTTCAAACTACAAGAGAGGAGATTCCATCTGAACACAAGGAAGAACTTCCTGACTGTGAGAGCCGTTCAGCAGTGGAACTCTATGCCCCGGAGTGTAGTGGAGGCTCCTTCTTTGGAAGCTTTTAAACAGAGGCTGGCTGGCCATCTGTCAGGGGTGATTTGAATGCAATATTCCTGCTTCTTGGCAGAATGGGGTTGGACTGGATGGCCCATGAGGTCTCTTCCAACTCTTTGATTCTATGATTCTATGATTCTATCTCTAACAACCGGTGACTTGGGTAAATTTGAAGAAAAGAGCCAAACTAAACACCATGCTTTGGAATACATTGAAAGTGAATGCGGGCATATATATATATACACCTAATTCCTTTTAATGGAACTCATGGCAGCACATGGAAATGACCCTTCCCCAGCAAGCCTCCTGCGTCACTCATTAGATGTTGCTTGGCCGGGCCCTTTATGGCCAGAGAAGCATTTTCTTTAAGCTACTTACCCTCACAAAGGGAGAACTCCTTGTCAGACCCATAATGGAGTTGAGCTAAGGCTGGGGGTTCGGAGAAACAAAGCTAAGCCCCCCTTCCAAAATAGAATTGACTAAAAATAGAAGCTCCCCAGGAATGAAAAAGCCTGAAAATAGTCATTTTCTGGGGGGAAATGAGTTGGCCCCTTTCGGAAAGGAGTTGCTATTCATGTCTAATAGCCCCTTAGGCCACCCAGCTTATAGAAGTAAGGAAAGGAAATAAACTGTATACATTGAATTTCACAAAGAGCTGCATTGAGAAAAACAGACCCTTCTCTCTTGTCCAGCTGGAGATATAGAAGCTTTTTTCTTGTCCAATTGGAAATACAGTCCAATTGTCGAAGTGGAGATAGAGACCCCTTTCCCTTGTCCAACTGGAAACATAGACCTTTCTCTCTGGTTGAACTGGAAATATAGACCCTTGTCTCTTGTCCAACTGGAAATATAAACTCTTCCCTCTTGTGAAACTGGAAATATAGACCCTTCTGTCTTGGCCAACTGGAAATGTAGACCCTTATTTCTCATTGAACTGGAAATATATGTCCTTCTGTCTTCTTGGACTGGAAATATAGACCTTTATCTCTAGGCCAAGTAAAAATATAGACCCTTCTCTCTTGCCCAACTGGAAACATAGACCTTTCTCTCTGGTTGAACTGGAAATATAGACCCTTTTGTCTTGCCCAACTGGAAATATAGACCTTTCTCTGTGGTTGAACTGGAAATGAAGACTCTTCTCTCTTGTTCAACTAGAAATATAGAACTTTGTGGTTGAACTGGAAATACAGACCTTTCTGTCTTTCCAACTGGAAATATAGACCCTTCTTTCTCATTGAACTGGAAATATAGACCTTTATCTCTTGGCCAAATAGAAATCTAGATCCTTCTGTCTTGTCCAACTGGAAATATAGACCTTTGTCTCTGTTTGAACTGGAAATATAGACCCTTCTTTCTCATTGAACTGGAAATATAGACCCTTCTCTCTTGTCCAACCAGAAATGCCCTTATTTCTTGGCCAACTGGAGATGTACTCTTATTCCTTCTCCAACTGGAAATATAGACCTTTGTCTCTGTTTGAACTGGAACTATAGACCCTTCTGTCTTGTCCACCTGGAAATATAGACCTTTCTCTGTGGTTGAACTGGAAATATAGACCTTTCTGTCTTGTCCAGCTGGAAATATAGACCCTTCTTTCTCATTGAACTGGAAATAAAGACCCTTCTCTCTTCTTGGACTGGAAATATAGACCTTTATCTCTTAGCCAACTAGAAATCTGGACCCTTCTGTCTTATCCACCTGGGAATATAGACCTTTTTTTTCTCATTGAACTGGAAATATAGACCCTTCTCTCTTCTTGGACTGGAAATATAGACCTTTATCTCTTGGCCAACTGGAAATATAGATTTTTCTGTCTTGTCCAACTGGAAATATAGACCTTTCTTCTCATTGAACTGGAACTCTAGACCCTTCTTTCTCATTGAACTGGAAATAAAGACCCTTCTCTCTTCTTCAACTGGAAATATAGACCTTTTTTTCTCGTTGAACTGGAACTCTAGACCCTTCTTTCTTGTCCAACTGGAAATATAGACCTTTCTTTCTCATTGAACTGGAAATATTGACCCTTGTTTCTCATTGAACTGGAAATAAAGACCCTTCTCTCTTCTTGGACTGGAAATATAGACCTTTATGTCTTGGCCAACTAGAAATCTAGACCCTTCTGTCTTGTCCAACTGGAAATATAGACCTTTATGTCTTGGCCAACTAGAAATCTAGACCCTTCTGTCTTGTCCAACTGGAAATATAGACCTTTCTGTCTTGTCCAACTGGAAATATAGACCTTTATGTCTTGGCCAATTAGAAATCTAGACCCTTCTGTCTTGTCCAACTGGAAATATAGACCCTTCTGTCTTGTCCAACTGGAAGTATAGACCTTTATGTCTTGGCCAACTAGAAATCTAGACCCTTCTGTCTTGTCCAACTGGAAATATAGACCTTTATGTCTTGGCCAACTAGAAATCTAGACCCTTCTGTCTTGTCCAACTGGAAATATAGACCTTTATGTCTTGGCCAACTAGAAATCTAGACCCTTCTGTCTTGTCCAACTGGAAATATAGACCTTTATGTCTTGGCCAACTAGAAATCTAGACCCTTCTGTCTTGTCCAACTGGAAATATAGACCTTTATGTCTTGGCCAACTAGAAATCTAGACCCTTCTGTCTTGTCCAACTGGAAATATAGACCTTTCTGTCTTGTCCAACTGGAAATATAGACCTTTCTTTCTCATTGAACTGGAAATACGAACCCTTCTTTCTTGTCCAACTGGAAATGCCCTTATTTCTTGTCCAACTGGAGATGTAGACTCTTATTCCTTCTCCAACTGGAAACATAGACCTTTCTTTCTCATTGAACTGGAACTATAGACCCTTCTGTCTTGTCCACCTGGAAACATAGACCTTTCTTTCTCATTGAACTGGAAATATAGACCCTTCTGTCTTGTCCAACTAGAAATATAGACCCTTCTTTCCCATTGAACTGGAAATATAGACGCTTTTCTCTTCTTGGACTGGAAATATAGATCTTTCTGTCTTGTCCAACTAGAAATCTAGACCCTTCTGTCTTGTCCAACTGGAAATATAGACCTTTTTTCTCATTGAACTGGAAATATAGACCCTTCTTTCTTGTCCAACTGGAAATATAGACCCTTTTCTCTCATTGAACTGGAAATAAAGACCCTTCTCTCTTCTTGGACAGGAAATATAGACCTTTATCTCTTGGCCAACTAGAAATCTGGACCCTTCTGTCTTGTCCAACTGGAAATATAGTCCCTTCTTTCTCATTGAACTGGAAATATGGACTCTTCTCTCTTGTCCAACCAGAAATGCCCTTATTTCTTGGCCAACTGGAGATGTAGACTCTTATTCATTCTTCAACTGGAAATATAGACATTTGTCTCTCTTTGAACTGGAACTATAGACCCTTCTGTCTTGTCCAACTGGAAATATAGACCCTTCTTTCTCATTGAACTGGAAATAAAGACCCTTCTCTCTTCTTGGACTGGAAATATAGACCTTGATCTCTTGGCCAACTAGAAATCTAGACCCTTCTGTCTTTGCCCAACTGGAAATAGAGACCTCTTTTCTCATTGAAATGGAAATATGGACCCTTCTCTCTTCTTGCACTGGAAATATATACCTTTATCTCTTGGCCAACTAGAAATCTAGACCCTTCTGGCTTGTCCAACTGGAAATATAGACCTTTTTTTCTCGTTGAACTGGAACTCTAGACCCTTCTTTCTTGTCCAACTGGAAATATAGACCTTTCTTTCTCATTGAAGTTGAAACATAGACCCTTCTTTCTTACTGAACTGGAAATAAAGACCCTCTCTCTTCTTGGACTGGAAATATAGACCTTGATCCCTTGGCCAACTAGAAATCTAGACCCTTCTGTCTTGTCCAACTGGAAATATAGACCTTTCTGTCTTGTCCAACTGGAAATATATACCTTTCTTTCTCATTGAACTGGAAATATGGACCCTTCTCTCTTGTCCAACTGGAAATGCCCTTATTTCTTGGCCAACTGGAGATGTAGACTCTTATTCCTTCTCCAACTGGAAATATAGACATTTGTCTCTCTTTGAACTGGAACTATAGACCCTTCTGTCTGGTCCAACTGGAAATATAGACCTTTCTTTCTCATTGAAGTTGAAACATAGACCCTTCTTTCTTACTGAACTGGAAATAAAGACCCTCTCTCTTCTTGGACTGGAAATATAGACCTTGATCTCTTGGCCAACTAGAAATCTAGACCCTTCTGTCTTGTCCAACTGGAAATATAGACCTTTCTGTCTTGTCCAACTGGAAATATATACCTTTCTTTCTCATTGAACTGGAAATATGGACCCTTCTCTCTTGTCCAACTGGAAATGCCCTTATTTCTTGGCCAACTGGAGATGTAGACTCTTATTCCTTCTCCAACTGGAAATATAGACATTTGTCTCTCTTTGAACTGGAACTATAGACCCTTCTGTCTTGTCCAACTGGAAATATAGACCTTTCTTTCTCATTGAACTGGAAATATAGACCTTCTTGTCTTGTTCAACTAGAAATATAGACCCTTCTTTCTCATTGAACTGGAAATATAGACCTTCTTGTCTTGTCCAACTGGAAATATAGACCCTTCTTTCTCATTGAACTGGAAATATAGACGCTTTTCTCTTCTTGGACTGGAAATATAGCTCTTTCTGTCTTGTCCAACTGGAAATATAGACCATTCTGTCTTGTCCAACTGGAAATATAGATCTTTCTGTCTTGTCCAACTGGAAATATAGATCTTTCTGTCTTGTCCAACTGGAAATATAGATCTTTCTGTCTTGTCCAACTGGAAATATAGACCCTTCTGTCTTGTCCAACTGGAATTATAGACCTTCCTGTCTTGTCCAACTAGAAATATAGACCCTTCTCCCTCATTGAACTGCAAATATAGGCCCTTCATTCTCATGTCAAACTGGAAATATAGACCCTTCTCTCATGTCAAACTGGGGATATAGACTTTTGGATCTACAGGCTGGATCTACATTGTCATATAATTCAGATTATCAAATCAGATGAGCAACATTACATCCTTTGAACTGGATTATATGAGTCTGGTTTTACAGGCTGGATCTACATTGTCATATAATTCAGATTATCAAATCAGATGAGCAACATTACCTCCTTTGAACTGGATTATATGAGTCTGGTTTTACAGGCTGGATCTACATTGTCTTATAATTCAGATTATCAAATCAGATGAGCAACATTACCTCCTTTGAACTGGATTATATGAGTCTGGTTTTACAGGCTGGATCTACATTGTCTTATAATTCAGATTATCAAATCAGATGAGCAACATTACCTCCTTTGAACTGGATTATGAGTCTGGATTTACAGGCTGGATCTACGTTGTCTTATAATTCAGATTATCAAATCAGATGAGCAACATTACCTCCTTTGAACTGGATTATGAGTCTGGATTTACAGGCTGGATCTACATTGTCATATAATTCAGATTATCAAATCAGATGAGCAACATTACCTCCTTTGAACTGGATTATGAGTCTGGATTTACAGGCTGGATCTACATTGTCATATAATTCAGATTATCAAATCAGATGAGCAACATTACTTCCTTTGAACTGGATTATATGAGTCTACACTGCCGTATAATCCAGTTCAAAGCACATAATCTGGATTTTATACGACATTGCAGAAGGAGCCCGAGGCTGAATCTACATTGTCATATAATCCAGATGTATCAAATGAGATGATCCACAATATCTGCTTTGAACTGGATTATATGGGCCTACACTGCCATATAAATCCAGTTCAAAGCAGATAATCTGGATTTTATACGACATTACAGAAGGAGCCCGAGGCTGGATCTACATTGTCATATAATCCAGATGTATCAAATGAGATGATCCACAATATCTGCTTTGAACTGGATTATATGGGCCTACACTGCCGTATAATCCAGTTCAATCTGGATTTTATATGAGAATGCAAAAGGGGGCGGAGGCTGTATCTTCATTGTCATATAATCCAGATGTATCAAATGAGGTGATCCACATTATCTGCTTTGTACTGGATTATATGAGTCTACACTGCCGTATAATCCAGTTCAAAGCAGATAATCTGGATTTTATATGAGAATGCAGAAGGACCCTGAGGTTGAATCTACATTGTCATATAATCCAGATGTATCAAATGAGATGATCCACATTATCTGCTTTGAACTGGATTATATGAGTCTACACTGTCGTATAATCCAGTTCAAAGCAGATAATCTGGATTTCATATGCCAGTGTAGATCCAACCTCATTATTGCCTTGCACCCACCAATTGTATTTACTATTTCTTTAAAAGGAAAACGAGGTTTACAGTTATGCCGTTTACGTCAGCAAGCGCTGTTTACTCTACGAAATTGATTATTAAATGACTGCAAGCCCAATTATTTTCTCCAGCTGTCTGGAGAGGCGCGATTAATAATGCAAGCCCTAATTTCTTCCAAGCTCTTTGACAATATATTTGTCACCCAGCTGCTTTTCTCAATGGCTGAAGCAGCTTAGTGGTATCAAAAGAAGAGAGATGCAGGTTAAACCTGACTTCTGTTGTCAGGAAACGCCTTCTCGTCTGTTGGATCAAAGAGAATAAATTCCTCTTGCTTTTGAGATTGAGGGCAACACACTCACAAATACATAAAAATAAACTCTGCAGAGTCTCTCCCTTCCTCTCTCTCCAAAGAGTTCAAGCAAAGGTCCTCCAAATCTCTTTTCCCATAACTGCTGCTCCTTACTTACTTACTTACTTACTTACTTACTTACTTACGCAATCCCTCCTAGCCCAAGGATGATGGTCCTCCAAGTGTAGTGTCTTGGTGGTGGGTCTAAAAAGTGGCTGTGGAGACCTATTCTTGATCCGCATGTTCTCCCGTAGTTCTCATCCATGATAGTAAGCTCCCACCATCCTACAGTAGCAGGAGATGGCACCGAAAGTATAACCTGGGGATCACTGGCACAACCTGGGGATCACAACCAGACACAGTGAAGACATCTGCCCTTGCGCTCTGCAACTCTGGGCACCACAATTCAAGAGAGATATTGACAAGCTGGAATGTGTCCAGAGGAGGGCGACTAAAATGATCAAGGGTCTGGAGAACAAGCCCTATGAGGAGCGGCTTAGGGAACTGGGCATGTTTAGCCTGAAGAAGAGAAGGATGAGAGGAGACATGAGAGCCATGTATAAATATGTGAGAGGAAGCCACAGGGAGGAGGGAGCAAGCTTGTTTTCTGCTTCCTTGGAGACTAGGACGTAATGGAACAATGGCTTCAAACTACAAGAGAGGAGATTCCATCTGAACATGAGGAAGAACTTCCTGACTGTGAGAGACGTTCAGCAGTGGAACTCTCTGCCCCGGAGTGTGGTGGAGGCTCCTTCTTTGGAAGCTTTTAAGCAGAGGCTGGATGGCCATCTGTCAGGGGTGATTTGAATGCAATATTCCTGTTTCTTGGCAGAATGGGGTTGGACTGGATGGCCCAGGAGGTCTCTTCCAACTCTTTGATTCTATGATTCTATGATTCTGCTGCTGAGTATGCATGCCCAGTGTGGAATACATCTAACCACGCTAAAACAGTGGATGTGGCTCTTAATGAGACATGCCGCATTATCACGGGGTGTCTGCGCCCTACACCACTGGAGAAATTACACTGCCTAGCCGGTATTGCACCACCTGACATCCGCCGGGAAGTAGCAGCCAGTAGTGAAAGGACCAAGGCAGAGACATCTCCAGCTTATCCCCTGTTTGGGTATCAGCCAGCATGTCAACGAGTTAAATCAAGAAATAGTTTTCTAAGATCTACAGAGACACTCGCTGGAACACCTCAGCAAGCGAGAGTCCAAAAGTGGCAGGCTCAAACCCAGAACCTCAACCAATGGCTGATACCAGATGAGAGACTCCCTCCTGGGCACACAGAAGACTGGGCGACTTGGAAGGTGCTGAACAGACTGCGCTCTGGCACCACGAGATGCAGAGCCAACCTTCAGAAATGGGGCTACAAAGTGGAGTCCCCGACATGCGAGTGAGGAAAAGAGCAAACCACTGACCACCTACTACGATGCAACCTGAGCCCTGCCACATGCACAGTGGAGGACCTTCTTGCGGCAACACCAGAGGAACCCCAAGTGGCCAGATACTGGTCAAAGGACATTTAATCAACTACCAAACTTGCAAATTTTGTTCTTTGTCTGTTTGCTTGTTTTGTTCTGTTAGAAATGTAATACAATTGACTGGTTGCCCTGACACGACAAACAAATATCCCGTAGTGAGGACATCGGTTTCCAGGTGGAAGCTGATCCTTGTCAGGGTTGGCTTGATGCGCCTTCCTCTTGGCACGTTTCTCCCTTTCACCCTCCATTCGTGCCTCCTCGAATTCTGCAGCACTGCTGGACACAGCTGACCTCCAGTTAGAGCGCTCAAAGGCCAGGGCTTCCCAGTTCTCAGTGTTCATGCCAGAGTTTTTAAGGTTGGCTTTGAGCCCATCTTTCAATCCCTTTTCTTGCCCACAAACATTCAGTTTTCCGTTCTTGAGTTCGGAGTAGAGCAACTGCTTTGGGAGGCAGTGGTCAGGCATCCGGACAATGTGGCCGGTCCAGCGGAGTTGATGGCGGAGGACCATCGCTTCAATGCTGGTGGTCTTTGCTTCTTCCAGCACATTGACGTTTGTCCGCTTGTCTTCCCAAGAGATTTGCAGAATTTTCCGGAGACAGCACTGATGGAATCATTCCAGGAGTTGCATGTGACATCTGTAGACAGTCCACGTCTCACAGGCGTAGAGCAGGGTTGGGAGGACAATAGCTTTATTTTATTTGTCGTGTCAGAGCAGCCAGTCCACTATATTACATTTCTAACAGAACGAAGCAAACAAACAGAAAAATACACAACTTGTGAGTTTGGTAGCTGGTTACATGTCCTTTGACCAGTATCTGGCCACTTGGAGTGCTTCCGGTGTTCCCGCAAGAAGGTCCTCCATTGTGCATGTGGCAGGGCTCAGGTTGCATTGAAGCAGGTGGTCAGTGGTTTGCTCTTCTCCCCACTCGCATGTTGAGGATTCTACTTTGTAGCCCCATTTCTGCAGGTTGGCTCTGCATCTCGTGGTGCCAGAGCGCAGTCTGTTCAGCGCCTTCCAAGTCGCCCAGTCTTCTGTGTGCCCAGGGGGGAGTCTCTCATTTGGTATCAGCCATTGGTTGAAGTGCTGGGTTTGAGCCTGCCACTTTTGGACTCTCACTTGCTGAGGTGTTCCAGCGAGTGTCTCTGTAGATCTTAGAAAACTATGTCTAGATGTAAGTCGTTGGCGTGCTTATAAACAAGCAGCTTGGTCTCCCTACGGATGTCCTCAAACACTCTCTGCTTCATTCAGAAGAATGCTGCACTCGCAGAGCTCAAGCAGTGTTGTATTTCGGTGTCAATGTTGACTTTGGTGGAGAGGTGGCTGCCAAGGGAGCGGAAATGGTCAACATTTTCTAATGTTACACCATTAAGCTGTATCTCTGGCATTGGAGAGGGGATGGCTGGTGACTGCAGGAAGAGCACTTTGGTTTTCTCGATGTTCAATGACAGGCCGAGCTTCTCGTATGCTTCTGTGAAGGTGTTTAGAGTGGCTTGTAGATCTTCTTCTGAATGCGCACAGACAACGGTGTCATCAGCATACTGGAGTTCTATAACAGATGTTGTTGTAACCACAACAGAAACAATAAAACCTTTAATTTCTTCCTTTTTTGTTCTTGGCTTTGTCTAATTTGTTCTCTTCTGCAGAGAAGGGTTAATACTGGAAAAACCTCCAGCTTTCCTTCTCCATTTCGTACGGCTTCCTTTGGTGGCTTGTTTGTTTATTGGCCTATCGGGTTGCGTTCAATATTAATAAATAAATAACGACTCTTGTTTTACAAGCCGACATTTGTCCTTTCAAAAGCTTTTAGATACCAGAACATTTTAATGGGTTTGCTCTCTCCTTGGATTCTGAATTTTGCTGAACTCCAACACTGACATCTGCTGTTTATTTCCTGAAAAAGCCAGTCTCAAAACACTATTAAGAGAAATATAGTTGGAAGAGTCCCCAAAGGCCATGTAGTCCAACTCTAGACTTTGAGATGAAAGGAGAGGCAGGTAATAAATTATTATTATTATTATTAATAATAATAATAATATATTTATTATTATATTTATTATTATTATTATTAATATTATTATTATTATTTAGGTAGGAAGGCACCATCCAATCCCTTCTGACAGATGGCCATTCAACCTCATAGCTATCTGTAGGTTTATGGAGAAATAAGGCTTTAGAGACATAGAATCTGAGAGTTAGAAGGGACCCCAAGTCTGCCAGGTCGGAAGGACACCATCAAAGCCCTCCCGACAGATGGTAATCTAGCCTGTTATAGAATCCTACAGTTGGAAAGGACCCTGAAGTCCAGCTAGTCCAACCCATCTGCCAGGACACCATCAAAGCCCTCCCGACAGATGGCCATCCAGCCTGCTATAGAATCTTAGAGTGGGAAGGGACCCTAAAGGCTATCTAGTCCAACCCCAGTCTGCCAGGCCGGAAGGACACCATCAAAGCCCTCCTGAAATATGGCCATCCAGCCTGTCATAGAATCCTAGAGTTGGAAAGGACCCTGAAGGCCATCTAGTCCTATCCCAGTCTGTTGGGCTGGAAGGACATCATCAAAGCCCTCCCGACAGATGGCCATCCAGCCTGCTATAGAATCTTAGAGTGGGAAGGGACCCTAAAGGCTATCTAGTCCAACCTCAGTCTGCCATGCCGGAATGACATCATCAAAGCCCTCCCGACAGATGGCCATCCAGCCTGTCATAGAATCCTAGAGTTGGAAGGGACCCCAAAGGCCATCTAGTCCAACCCCAGTCTGCCGGGTTGGAAGGACACCATCAAAGTGCTCCCGACAGATGACCAATTAGCCTGTCATCGAATGCAAGAGTGGGAAGGAACCCCGGAGGCCATCTAGTCTAACCCCAGTCTGCCAGGCTGGAAGGACACCATCAAAGTGCTCCTGACAGATGACCTGTCAACTAGCCTGTCATCGAATGCAAGAATGGGAAGGAACCCCGGAGGCCATCTAGTCCAACCCCAGTCTGCCGGGCTGGAAGGACACCATCAAAGTGCTCCCGACAGATGACCAACTAGCCTGTCATAGAATCCGAGTGGGAAGGGACCCCAAAGGCCATCTAGTCCAACCCCAGTCTGCCAGGCAGGAAGGACACCATCAAAGCCCTCCAGACAGATGACCATCCAGCCTTTCATAGAGTGCGAAGGGACCCCGAAGGCCATTTAGTCCAACCCCAGTCTTCCAGGGCTTGAAGGACAACATCAAAGCCCTCCCAACAGATGGCCTTCCAGCCTGTCATAAATCTTAAGAGGTGGAAGGGGCCCCAAAGAACATCTACTACCGTCTGCCAGGTAGGAAGGACACCATCAAAGCCCTCCTGACAGATGACCATGCAGCTTCTCCTTTAAAAACCTCTAGAGAAGGAGACTCCATTTGTTGTTGTTGTATTATTGTTTTTAGAGTTAGAAGAGACCCCAAAGAGGGCCATCCAGCCCAACCTCATTCTTAAGGTAGGAAGGCACCATTCCAACTCTCCTGACAGATGGCCCTCCAGCCTCTGGGGAAGGAGACTGCATTGGACTCCCAAGCAGAAGCAGAAGCCCTTGAAAGTGGGGAAAATGCAAATTAAAAAATGCTATTTGTTTACACCTCTCCAGGAATCGAATTCATAGAAAGATCATATTAATCAAACCTGCAAAAGTGCCTTTTTATTTCAGTCACTGAGACCCGAAGAGGCTCACAACCTTCATAATTGAAAAAAACTTTATAATTACATTTCCTTTGAGACTGTTCAGGAAAAGAAACTACATAAAGTGAACCTCAAAACAGAATGGACTAAGAACTGGATAAGCAATGTGGGAAATGCAAACAATTAACAACATTTGAAGAATTAATCATTCAATTAAAGAAGAACGCTACAGATGAAGTAACAAAGGGAATCTGTATTGTCAAAGGCTTTCATGGCCGGAATCACTGGGCTGTTGCAGGTTTTTTCGGGCTATATGGCCATGTTCTAGAGGCATTCTCTCCTGACGTTTCGCCTGCATGTATGGCAAGCATCCTCAGAGGTCGTGAGGTCTGTTGGAACTAGGAAAAGGGGTTTATATATCTGTGGCATGACCAGGGTGAGACAAAGGACTCTTGTCTGCTGGAGCTAGGTGTGAATGTTTCAACTGACGACCTTGATTAGGATATAATTGCCTGACAGTGCCTACAGCAAACTTTTGTTGAGAGGTGATTAGCTGTCCCTGATTGTTTCCTCTCTGTTGTTGTGCTGTTGTAATTTTAGAGTTTTCTTTAATACTGGCAGGCAGATTTTGTTCACTTTCATGGTTGATGTCCCAACCCCGCCATATGCCTGCGAAACGTGGACTGTCTACAGACATCAACATTGACACCAAAATACAACACCGTCCGAGTTCTGCGAGTGCAGCATTCTTCCGAATGAAGCAGAGAGTGTTTGAGGACTGGGACATCCATAGGGATACCAAGGTGCTTGTTTATAAAGCCATTGTCCTCCCAACACTGCCATATGCCTGCAAAACGTGGACTGTCTACAGACGTCAACATTGCCACCAAAATACAACACCACCTGAGCTCTGCGAGTGCAACATTCTTCCGAATGAAGCAGAGAGTGTTTGAGGATTGGGACATCCGTAGGGATACCAAGGTGCTTGTTTATAAAGCCATTGTCCTCCCAACCCTGAAATATGCCTGCGAAACATGGACTGCCTACAGACGTCACATGCAACTCCTGGAACGATTCATCAGCGCTGCCTCCGGAAAATCCTGCAAATGTCTTGGGAAGACAGGCGGACAAACGTCAGTGTGCTGGAAGAAGCAAAGACCACCAGCACTGAAGCAACGGTCCTCTGCCATCAACTCTGCTGGACCGGCCACATCGTCCGGATGCCTGACCACCATCTCCCAAAGCGGTTGCTCTATTCCGAACTCAAGAACGGAAAACGGAATGTTGGAGGACAGGAAAAGATATTTAAAGATGGGCTCAAAGCCAACCTTAAAAACTCTGGCATTGACACTGAGAACTGGGAAGCCCTGGCCCTTGAGCACTCCAGCTGGAGGTCAGCTGTGACCAGCAGTGCTGCAGAATTTGAAGAGGCACAAATGGAGGGCGAAAGGGAGAAGCGTGCGAAGAGGAAGGCGCGTCAAGCCAACCCCGACTGGGATTGCCTTTTGTCTGGAAACAGATACCCTCGCTGCTTCATTCGGACAAATGCTGCACTTGCAGAGCTCAGGCGGTGTTGTATTTCAGTGTCAATGTTGACTTTGGTAGAGAGGTGTCTGCCAAGGGAGCGGAAATGGTCCACATTTTCTAATGTTACACCATTACGCTGTATCTCTGGCATTGGAAAGGGATTGGCTGCTGACTCCTGGAACAGCACTTTGGTTTTCTCAATGTTAAATGATAAAAAAATTAGGCTTGGGCAATCCATGGTTCTAAAGTACTTACTGTTGCAATCCAGAGCAGGGAACGAGGCCCTAAGATAACTATCCACCACACTTGGCTGTGAAAAACAATCCTTTTTTATTGAAGAAAAATGGTTACAAAATAAAGGAAAAATGCAAGTCAAAAACCACAGCAAAATCAGCAAACATGAATTTAAATGGACAAAGCAAAACCAAAAGCCTCTCTGGGAAATACTGGAACCTGTTAGCAATCCACTAACTGTACTTGATATCCTAGAAATCTTCCCAAACTATGGCCAGGGAACCGGGAGAACTGCCAAGGTCTTCATCAATTCTGAAACGATGCCTGAACTGAGACAGTCAGCCTGGCGTAAGGCAATTAAAGCTCAAGAATTGGTTCCGTGAACCGCCCTTCTTCTTTGAAGCCAATGTTTTTAATTCTTGAATTCGGGAGGATCGACGCAAACTGAGTGATTTACTTCTGTCTTCCCAAATTTGGCCCCTTCTGTTGTCATTACAGTTACCAGGTGCAGAAGGGAGGGAAAGGTCAAGGCTTCCCTCTGAAACATTCTCATGAACACTGGTACTTTCATTTTCCAAATCTACAGAAGTTCCTTCCTCACTAATTTCAGGAACATTGGCATTTTCCAAACCTACAGCAGTTCCTTCCTCACTAATGTTAGGAGCATTGGCATCAAGAGGTACATTTCCACTAACACCAGTAAATATACTTTCATTAGCATCAGGAGGAACAAACAGAGAATCAGGTTCAAGTTCAACACTTACAAAACTAAAGTTCTGGTGGTGAAATTTTCAGAACTCTAACAAAACTTTCAAAATTTAATTATTATTTCATTATTGGTGATTTTAATGGCAGAACCAATTAGGAACTGCCATTTATTATGAAATTTTGAGAGTTTTGTTAGAGTTCTGACATTTTCACCAACAGAACTTTAGTTTTGTAAGTACTTTAGAACCATGGATTGCCCAAGCCTAATAATAATGTATTTATGATGACTAACGCCTTCCTGCAAGGAGAAAAACACAGCAATGGCGGGAAACCTTGCTTTTCCCGCGCAAATTAGGCCCCGCCCACTAAGAGAGTCACCCTCGGCCTTCTTTTCTTCTTTGTGCGCCTGCGCAGTCTTAGCCCCGCCCACTACAAAAGCGCCATCTTTTCCTTCTGCGCTTGCGTGATGCAAAACATCCCCTTCTTCGTTCTGCGCCTGCGCGGCTTACTCCGTTTCCCTTTAGGCTTGAGCGGCCTTAGTCCCGCCCACTACAAGCAGTACTTTTGCGCCTGCGCGGCCTCCTCAACCTCTCTTGTGCGCCTGCGCGGTCTCCTTCTCCTCCCAGCATCCCTCAGCGTTGCCGGAAGCTCCTTGACAGGGCGGCAAGATGGCGGACAGACCCGGTAAGCTGCGTTCAGGGAGGGAGTTGCCAAGGTGACCCGGCTCCGTCGAGGCCTAGGCCCCAAAGGCCAAGAGGAGAAAGGAAGCCAGGGGCCTGGCCTTCCCAATCGAGCTGGGCTTGGGTTTGAGGCCTACTGGGTTTCAGGCCTACTGGGTTTGAGGCCTACGCTCCTTCCACCCTTCTGTGAATGTTTCTTTTAGCCTAGGCATAAAGCCAGCTTGGGCCTGCTCTCCAGGTGTTTTGGACTTCAACTCCCACCATTCCTAACAGCCGGTAGGCTGTTAGGAATGGTGGGAGTTGAAGTCCAAAACACCTGGAGAGCAGGCCCAAGCTGGCTTTATGCCTAGTCTATACAGACCTGTGGAATGATTTCCAGGGTGGGAGAAAGAGTCCTTGTCTGTTTATGGATGTTGCAATTAGCAAACTTGAATAGCATCCAGCAGCTACGAAGCTGCAAAGTCAATCAGTGAGGGCATCTGCATTGAGGTAGCCTGGCCTCTGTTGCCTGGAGGCCCCCCTTGTCTATTTGAAGCAAATGTGGACGTTGCAATTAGCAAGCTTGCATAGCATTGAGTAACCTTGAAGTTTGCAAAGACAATCAATGAAAGTCTCTGCATAGAGGTAGCCTGGCCACTGTTGCCTGGAGGCCCCCTCTGTGGAATGATGTCCAGGGTGGGAGAAACAGCCCTTGTCTATTTGAAGCAAGTGTGAATGTTGCAATTAGCAAGCTTGCATAGCATTGAGTAACCTTGAAGTTTGCAAAGACAATCAATGAAAGTGTCTGCATAGAGGTCGCCTGGTCTCTGTTGCCTGGAGGCCCCCTCTGTGGAGTGATGTCCAGGATGGGAGGAAGAGCCTTGTCTATTTGAAGCAAGTGTGAATGTTTTAATTAGCAATCTTGAATATCATTGAGCAGCCATGAAGCTGCAAAGCCAATGAGTAAAGTTCTCTGCATAGAGGTAGCCTGGTGACTGTTGCCTGGAGGCCCCCCTCTGTGGAATGATGTCCAGGGTGGGAGGAAGAGCCCTTGTCTATTTGAAGCAAGTGTGAATGTTGCAATTAGCAAGCTTGCATAGCATTGAGTAACCTTGAAGTTTGCAAAGACAATCAATGAAAGTCTCTGCATCGAGGTAGCCTGGTCTCTGTTGCCTGGAGGCCCCCTCTGTGGAATGATGTCCAGGGTGGGAGGAAGAGCCCTTGTCTATTTGAAGCAAGTGTGAATGTTGCAATTAGCAAGCTTGCATAGCATTGAGTAACCTTGAAGTTTGCAAAGACAATCAATGAAAGTCTCTGCATCGAGGTAGCCTGGTCTCTGTTGCCTGGAGGCCCCCTCTGTGGAATGATGTCCAGGGTGGGAGGAAGAGCCCTTGTCTATTTGAAGCAAGTGTGAATGTTGCAATTAGCAAGCTTGCATAGCATTGAGTAACCTTGAAGTTTGCAAAGACAATCAATGAAAGTCTCTGCATCGAGGTAGCCTGGTCTCTGTTGCCTGGAGGCCCCCTCTGTGGAATGATGTCCAGGGTGGGAGGAAGAGCCCTTGTCTATTTGAAGCAAGTGTGAATGTTGCAATTAGCAAGCTTGCATAGCATTGAGTAACCTTGAAGTTTGCAAAGACAATCAATGAAAGTCTCTGCATCGAGGTAGCCTGGTCTCTGTTGCCTGGAGGCCCCCTCTGTGGAATGATGTCCAGGGTGGGAGGAAGAGCCCTTGTCTATTTGAAGCAAGTGTGAATGTTGCAATTAGCAAGCTTGCATAGCATTGAGTAACCTTGAAGTTTGCAAAGACAATCAATGAAAGTCTCTGCATCGAGGTAGCCTGGTCTCTGTTGCCTGGAGGCCCCCTCTGTGGAATGATGTCCAGGGTGGGAGGAAGAGCCCTTGTCTATTTTGAAGCAAGTGTGAATGTTGCAATTAGCAAGCTTGCATAGCACTGAGTAACCTTGAAGTTTGCAAAGACAATCAATGAAAGTCTCTGCATCGAGGTAGCCTGGTCTCTGTTGCCTGGAGGCCCCCTCTGTGGAATGATGTCCAGGGTGGGAGGAAGAGCCCTTGTCTATTTTGAAGCAAGTGTGAATGTTGCAATTAGCAAGCTTGCATAGCACTGAGTAACCTTGAAGTTTGCAAAGACAATCAATGAAAGTCTCTGCATCGAGGTAGCCTGGTCTCTGTTGCCTGGAGGCCCCCTCTGTGGAATGATGTCCAGGGTGGGAGGAAGAGCCCTTGTCTATTTTGAAGCAAGTGTGAATGTTGCAATTAGCAAGCTTGCATAGCACTGAGTAACCTTGAAGTTTGCAAAGACAATCAATGAAAGTCTCTGCATCGAGGTAGCCTGGTCTCTGTTGCCTGGAGGCCCCCTCTGTGGAATGATGTCCAGGGTGGGAGGAAGAGCCCTTGTCTATTTTGAAGCAAGTGTGAATGTTGCAATTAGCAAGCTTGCATAGCACTGAGTAACCTTGAAGTTTGCAAAGACAATCAATGAAAGTCTCTGCATCGAGGTAGCCTGGTCTCTGTTGCCTGGAGGCCCCCTCTGTGGAATGATGTCCAGGATGGGAGGAAGAGTCCTTGTCTATTTGAAGCAAGTGTGAATGGCTCGAGAGCAGTACATGTGAAAAAGATCTTGAGGTCCTCATGGACAACAAGAGTCAACAATGTGATGCGGCAGCAGCAAAAAAAAAGCCAATGGGATGTTGGCCTGCATCAATAGGAGCCTAGTGTCTAGATCTAGGGAAGTCATGCTCCCCATGCTCTATTCCGCCTTGGTTAGACCACACCTGGAATATTGTGTCCAATTCTGGGCACCACAATTCAAGAGAGATATTGACAAGCTGGAATGTGTCCAGAGGAGGGTGACTAAAATGATCAAGTGTTTTAAATTGTGTTAAATTTTAGCCTGTTCTTGTAAGCCACTCTGAGCCCCAGGGGAGTGGCGGCATATAAATTTGAATAATTAATAAATAAATAAATTTCCTGCCGGCCTCTGAACAAATCTCTGAAGGCGCTTGCCACAGATACATGCCAGACGTCAGGAGAGAATGTTACTGGAATATGATTATACAGCCCACAGCAATCCAATTTTTTCCATGTTCTTTTACCATAGAACTGATTAAGAAATGGCATTTATAACCCAGGAACAGAAATCTTGTTATGTAATGTAATATAGGGAAGCAAATGGTTTTCAGCGCAAATAGACATGGTGACAGTGAAAACACTTACATGGGAAAGTAGGGGGAGTTGTGTCCCACTCAGTTCCTTGGAGGAAGTATGTATAGAAATGTAAGGTGCATCAGATTGCTCTCCCATAATCAGCTCTTTGCCTTCTTGATTTTGCCTCCTAGTTCCTCTTCAGAATAAACGGCTCTTGGATGTGAAAGTTGGGCAGCTGCCGAGCTGGTTGGCCACTCGAGATTTCACCCCGGTAGGGATTGTTAAAGGTTGTCGTGGAGGTGAGTATCTGGGAGACCATTGGCTCTGAGGTGCACGTTTTTGCTGTTACCGTTTGAATCTTTCTCCCTGGCTGAGAATGACACAGATTGTAGTTCAACATATCTGTAGATAACATGGTTCTAGAACAGGCGTGGGCCAACTTCATGCCTCCAGGTGTTTTGGACTTCAACTCTCACAATTCCTAGCAGCCGGTAGACTATTGGGAATTGTGGGAGTTGAAGTCCAAAACACCTGGAGGGCTCAAATTTGCCCATGCTTGTTCTAGAAGGATTCAACACACAGTGCTTCCATAATTCTTCTATGAGACCAATGTCAGTAGTTGTATATCTGAAAGAAAGTAGCAGGCTTCTCTCTACAAATTACCAGAGGCACAGAAATATCAGTAATTTGCCATTGGGAAAAAAAAAGACTTACCGTATATACTTGAGTATTTAAGGCTGAAAAAGTCCCCCTCAGCTTATCCTCAAATCAATCTATATAAATAAAAATGTAATGCTCGTTTGTGGGATTAACAGAACTCAAAAACCACTGGACCAATTGACACCAATTTTGGACACAAGACACCTAACTACCCAATGTATGCCCTTCACTCAAAAAATGATTTTGTCATTTGGGAGTTGTAGTTGCTGGGATTTATAGTTCACCTACAATCAAAAAGCATTCTGAACTCTACCAACGATGGAATTAAACCAATCTTGGGACACAGAACTCCCACGGCCAACAGAAAACACTAGAAGGGTTTGGTGGACATTGACCTTGAGTTTTGGAGTTGTAGTTCACCTACATCCAGAGAGCACTTTGGACTCGAACAATGATGGATCTGGACCAAACTTGGCATGAATATTCCATATGCCCAAATATGAACACAGATGAAGTTTGGGGGAAATAGACATTGACATTTGGGAGTTGTAGTTACTGGGATTTATAGTTCACCTAAAATCAAAGAGCATTCTGAACCTCACCAACGACAGAACTGGGGCAAACTTCCCACACAGAACCCCCGTGACCAACAGAAAATACTTAAGGCCATCCAGTCCAATTCTCTTCACCAGGGCAAGAAAATGGAATCAGAGCCCTCCTGACAAAGAGCCATCCAGTCATAAATATAGATAGATAGATAGGATTCTCACACACACACATAGATATAGTATCACTGATTTGAAAGAGACCCTTAAAGAAGGACTATGATATGTTGCATATTCCAGAGTGGACAAAGCAGACACTCTCCACATCAACACTGACAAAGAAACAACAAGAAATACTGTTGACTCACAAGCAGAAAGGAATTACATATATTAGAAACCAACACTTTCTCATTTATTTTCCAGATCACCAGACTGGGCCACAGCCCAGCATGGCAGGGGACAGCTAGGATTCTAATAAAAATCATTTTTTAAAAAAGCACATTTAAATAAGGTTTAGGGGCTGCGGTGGCACAGTGGGTTAAACCGCTGAGTTGCTAAACTTGCTGACCAGAATGTTCGTGATTTGAATCCAGGGAGCGGGGTGAGCTCCCACTGTTAGCCCCAGCTTCTACCAACCTAGCAGTTCGAAAACATGCAAATGTGTGCTCCATGCAGTCATGCCCAGAGTTGGACTTGACTAGATTTAATGTCAAGGGGAAATCTTTACTTTTAAATAAGGTTTTCCTGTAGTAAAGTGTAGTCTCCTATAAGACAAAACCAAATTATACATCATTTCTACTACTTTCTTATGTGCATGTTTTTATTGATGAGATGGATCTTTAGATCCCTTAGCTAGATATTAA
Organism: Anolis sagrei; assembly: GCF_037176765.1. Classification (NCBI taxonomy): domain Eukaryota; kingdom Metazoa; phylum Chordata; class Lepidosauria; order Squamata; family Anolidae; genus Anolis; species Anolis sagrei. Next base: position 4,060,235 of record NC_090035.1, read on the forward strand.
AAGAGGCTCCACAAAATACAGTTTTTTTTTTTTCTTGCTAGGTTATGACAGATTTATCGCAAAGTACATTGATGTGAAGAAGTGCGGCATTGGTGGTATTGCTATGATGTTAACTGGTTATGTCATCGTCAGCTACATCTGGAACTACAGCCATCTCAGTAAGGAAAACGTAATATTATATGGTTGAGAATTAATGTTGAAAATGTGTTTATCCTACAACTACTCTCCTCCTTTTATCGGTTTTTCTTTTAATCATTACATGTAGCCCGCCCATTGTCACTGTGGTTGTGTTTATTGTAGTTTTATATTGTTATGTATTCACATGTTTTATGTATTTATGATGTTGTTTATTGTATTGTCAAAGGCTTTCATGGCTGGAATCACTAGGTTCTTGTGGGTTTTTTCGGGCTATAGGGCCATGTTCTAGAAGCATTTCTCCTGACGTTTCGCCTGCATCTATGGCAAGCATCCTTGAGGATGCTTGCCATAGATGCAGGTGAAACGTCAGGAGAAATGCCTCTAGAACATGGCCCTATAGCCCGAAAAAACCCACAAGAACCTGATGTTGTTTATTGTTCGCGTTTTCGATTTTACTCTGTTGTAATTTGTTATTATGATTATTACATTTATTATTTTACTGTATTTATTATTACATTTATTATTTTACTTTATTATTGTTATTGTTACATTTATTATTTCACTCTTATTAGTATTACATTTATTATTATATTCTATTATTACCCAAGCCATTCCGAGTCCCCATCAGGGAGATGGTGGCGGGGTATAAATAAAGTTTATTATTTGGGTTGTTGTAGGTTTTTTCGGGCTATATGGGCATGGCCTAGAGGCATTCTCTCCTGATGTTTCGCCTGCATCTATGGCAAGCATCCTCAGAGGTAGTGAAGTCTCTTGGAACTAGGAAAAAGGGTTTATATATCTGTGGAAGTTTAGTTTATTATTATTATTCTCCCTGGTGGTGCAGCGGGTTAAACCATTGAGCTGCAGAACTTGTTGAACTTGCTGAAACCTACAACAACCCAGCAGGTGTGAATGTTGCAGTTAGCCAACTTGATTGACATTGAGTAAAATCAAAACATAAATAACAACATAATCAATGTATTGTCGAAGGCTTTCATGGCCGGAATCACTAGGTTGCTGTAAGTTTTTTCGGGCTATATGGCCATGTTCTAGAGGCATTCTCTCCTGACGTTTCGCCTGCATCTATGGCAAGCATCCTCAAGAGGTTGTGAGGCCTGTTGGAACTAGGAAAAAGGGTTTATATATCTGTGGAATGACCAGGGTGGGACAAAGAACTCTTGTCTGCTGGAACTAGGTGTGAATGTTTAGACTGACCACCTTGATTAGTATTTGATGGCCTGGCAGTGCCTGGGGTAATCTTTTGTTGAGAGGTGATTAGATGTCCCTGTTTTGGTTTCGTGATTGTAATCACCTCTCAACAATAGATTGCCCCAGGCACTGCCAGGCTATCAAATGCTAATCAAGGTGGTCAGTTGAAACATTCACACCTAGCTCCAGCAGACAAGAGTTCTTTCTCCCACCCTGGACATAATTCCACAGATATATAAACCCAATTTTCCTAGTTCCAACAGTCCTCACAACCTCTGAGGATGCTTGCCATAGATGCAGGTGAAACGTCAGGAGAGAATGCCTCTAGAACATGGCCATATAGCCCGAAAAAACCTACAACAACCCAGTGATTCCAGCCATAAAAGCCTTCAACAATACATTGTTATTTAATTGTCATACAGAACTCATCAACTTGGGAATTTTATAAATAACCTATTTCACATGTTTGGGTTTTATTAAGTTTCCTAAATACCTTTTAGATTTCTCTTAATTGGTCTGAGAAAGTAAACAAAAAAATGCCACGAAAGCCTTTGACAACACAGTAAACAAAAATCGCCTCAAACCACCTCTTTGTGTTCAAGTTTCCCCAGAATATACAATAATATCTCCAAAGTAAGGCAGCTTAAACTGACTGGTTTGTTTTGGTTCTAGAGCATGATCGCTGGAGGAAGTACCACTGAGAGCCACCAAAGCAGAAGAATGCATTTTGCCGCTCTGGCGTCTAATGGGGGACCCTCTCAGCTGGAGGCAGCTCGGCTCTTACGTGTGGATTTCTGTTCTGGCATCAGTTATGTACCCCGAGACCAATAAAATATATACTGTCAATGTGACTTGTGGAACTTATTTGAATACTGTAAGAAGAGGATTTTTATTTATCGTGTCATCAGCAACCATGCCATTTTATTACATTTCTAACAGAACAAAACAAACAACAGACAAAATACAAAATGTGTGAGTTTGGTAGTTGATTACATGTCTTTTGAACAGTATCTGGCCCCTTGGAGTGCCTCTGGTGTTGCCGCAAGAAGGTCCTCCCTTGTGCATGTGGCAGGGCTCAGGTTGCATTGCAGCAGGTAGTCAGTGGTTTGCTCCTCTCCACACTCACATGTTGAGGATTCCACTTTGTGCCCCATTTCTTGAGGTTGGCTCTGCATCTTGTGGTGCCAAAGCACAGTCTGTTCAGCACCTTCCAAGTCGCCCAGTTTTCTGTGTGCCCATGAGGGAGTCTCTCATTTGGTATCAGCCACTGGGTTTGAGCCTGCCACATTTGGACTCTCGCTTCCTGAGATGTTCCAGTGAGTGTCTCTGCAGATCTAAGAAAACTATTTAAGTCGTTGACATGCTGACTGATACCCAAACAGGGGATAAGCTGGAGATGTCTCTGCCTTGGTCCTTTCACTATTGGCTGCTACTTCCTGGCGGATGTCAGGTGGTGCAATACCGGCTAAGCAGTGTCATTTCTCCAGTGGTGGAGGGCGCAGACACCCCGTAATAATGCGACATGTCTCATTAAGAGCCACATCCACTGTTTTAGTGTGGTGAGATGTGTTCCACATTGGGCATGCATACTCAGCAGCAGAGTAGCATAGCGCAAGGGCAGATGTCTTCACTGTGTCTGGTTGTGATCCCCAGGTTGTGCCAGTCAGCTTTCGTATGATATTGTTTCTAGCATCCACTTTTTGCTTGATGTTCAGACAGTGCTACTTGTAGGTCAGAGCACGGTCCAGAGTGACTCCCAGGGATTTGGGTGCGCTGCAATGCTCCAGTGGGATTCCTTCCCAGGTAATCTTCAGAGCTCGGGATGCTTGTCTGTTCTTGAGATGAAAGGCACATGTCTGTGTTTTAGATGGATTGGGGATCAGCTGGTTTTCCCTGTAATAGGCAGTAAGGATAGAGATTGTAGTTCATTGAATGGGAGACAATGGTTCAAAACCCTGCTTAGCCACAGAAACCCATTGGGTGAGTTTCAGGAAGTCAAACCCTCTCTCTCAGGGAAGGTCAGGCCCCAGGTTTAGCCTATTTTGCCAGCAGGACTGCTGACCGAAAGTTCGGCAGTTTGGATCCAGGGAGCAGGGTAAGCTCCTATCTGTCAGCTCCAGCTGACATGAGAAGCCTCCCACAGGATGGTAAAACATCCAGGCATCTCCTGGGCAACGTCCTTGCAGCCAGCCAATTCTTTCACACCAAAAGCAACTTGCAGTTTCTCAGGTTGCTCCTGATATGGAAGAAAAAGAGAAAAGCAATGGTTCTCTGAAAAAATGTTGAGAAAACGCCACATAAGCCAGAAATCACTTTAAAGAACAGAGAATGTGGGTATTGCTAGCAATGCATTATGAAGAACCGACAAAACAGTACAAATTGTGTTTCAAACTTGAATAAGTATAGGTTAACTTGCATTCTATTAATATACTAGCTGTCCCCTGCCACACGTTGCTGTGGCCCACTCTGGTGGTCATGGGTTCTGTGTGGGAGGTTTGGCCCAATTCTATCGTTGGTGGGGTTCAGAATGCTTTGTGACTGTAGGTGAACTATAAATCCCAGCAACTACAACTCCCCAATGTCAAGGTTCTATTTTCCCCAAACTCCACCAGTGTTCACATTTGGGCATATTGCGTATTCATGTAGAGTTTGGTCCAGATCCATCATTGTTTGAATCCACTGTGCTCTCTGGATGTAGGTGAACTACAACTCCAAAACCAAGGGACACTGCTCACCAAACCCTGCCAGTATTTTCTGTTGGTCATGGGAGAACAGTATTCCAAGTTTGGTTCAATTCCATCATTGGAGTTCAGAATGTGCTTTGATTGTAGCTGAACTATAAATCCCAACAACTACAATTCCCAAATGTCAAGATTCTATTTTCCCCAAACTCCACCAGTGTTCACATTTGGGCATATTGAGTATTTGTTGTGTAGAGTTTGGTCCAGATCCATCATTGTTTGAGTCCACAGTGATCTCTGGATATAGCAGCCAGCGCCTTGCTTTTGGGCCAAAGTTCTTGATTTGTTCCATCCGTAGATCATCCAAGCCAGCTGCTTTGCCATTCTTACATTTGTTGAGAGCCATGTCCAATTCAGTAGATGTAAAGCGTTCATGAAGATTGTTGTTCTCACTCTCTTGTCTGGCTATTGGTTTCTTTCCTACTTTGGTGGCAAGGTTGGGTTTCCCATTACCTGGGGATCACAACCAGACACAGTGAAGACATCTGCCCTTGCGCTGTGCTACTCTGCTGCTGAGTATGCATGCCCAGTGTGGAACACATCTCACCACGCTAAAACAGTGGACGTGGCTCTTAATGAGACATGCCGTATTATCACAGGGTGTCTGCGCCCTACACCACTGGAGAAATGACACTGCTTAGCCGGTATGGCACCACCTGACATCCGCCGGGAAGTGGCAGCCAAGTGAAAGGGCCAAGTCAGAGACATCTCCAGCTCATCCAGCTGGTATTAACCAGCACGTCAACGACTTAAATCAAGACATAGTTTTCTTAGATCTAGAGACACTCTCTGGAACACCCCAGCAAGCGAGAGTCCAAAAGTGGCAGGCTCAAACCCAGCACCTCAATCCATGGGTGATACCAGATGAGAGACTCCCCCCTGGCACACAGAAGACTGGGCGACTTGGAAGGCGCTGAACAGGCTGCGCTCTGGCACCACGAGATGCAGAGCCAACCTCAAGAAATGGGGCCACAAAGTGGAATCCACGGCATGCGAGTGTGGAGAGGAGCAAACCACTGACCACCTGCTGCAATGCACCCTGAGCCCTGCCACATGCAGAAGGGAGGACCTCCTTGCGGCAACACCAGAGGCACTCCAAGTGGCCAGATACTGGTCAAAGGACATTTAACCAACTACCAAGTTTGCAAAATCTGTGTGTGTTTTCTTTTCTTTTTAATCTGTGTGTTTGTTTTGTTCTGTTAGAATTGTAATACAATGGTATGGTTGCTGATGACACGATAAATAAATAAATCTGGATGTAGGTGAACTACAACTCCAAAACTCAAAGAATGCTCTTTGATTGTAGATGAACTATAAATCCCAGCAACTACAACTCCCAAATGACAAAAGGAATTTTTTTTGAGTGAAGGACATACATTGGGTTGTTAGGTGTCTTGTGCCCAAATTTGGTGTCAATTCGTCCACTGGGTTTAGAGTTCTGTTAATCCCACAAACGAATATTACATTTTTATTGATATAGATTCCTGAGGTAATGACAGAAGATAACATGAGGCACTTTAAAAAAATATTTTTAATTGATCCTGGATGTGTCATTCCGAAACAGGACCCCATTTCTGTTCTTCCTGGGCACGTATTGCTTTCCGCCCTGTGCCTTCAAGTTCGATTTGATGCAAAGTTTCAACAGACTTATCACAAGTGAGCATAGGAAAGAAAGACGTAAAGAAACAATCACGGTAGTTCTTTCAAGGCAAATTCCAGAGGCCTTGGCTTCCATTTGGTGTTAAGAGAACTGTAAACATGGGAGGCCTGCAACAGTGTTTGGCTCAGAAGGGCAACCATTCTAATGACTGGGTTGCTGTGAGTTTTCCGGGATGGGTGGCCATGTCCCAGCCCGGAAAACTCACAGCAACCCAGTGATTCCGGCCACAAAAGCCTTCGACAACGCATTCTAATGACTGGTCAGTCACTGCAGAAAATAGGAGTGCAAGAAAGTTCAAAAGGTATATATTTTTTTTGGCTCTGGATCCAAGTCTTCTCTGTAGCCCACACCCCAGAAGGACCTCCTTCTGACAGCATGCAAACTTTGCACATGAATTGTTGAAGGCTTTCATGGCTGGAATTACTAGGTTCTTGTAGGTTTTTTCGGGCTATAGGGCCATGTTCTGGAGGCAATTTTTCTCCTGACGTTTCGCCTGCATCTATGGCAAGCATCCTCAGAGGTAGTGAGGTCTGTTGGAAATAGGACAATGGGTTTATATATCTGTGGAATGACCGGGGTGGGGCAAAGAGCTCTCTGCTGAAGCTAGGTGTGAATGTTTCAGCTGACCACCTTCATTAGCATTTGAAGGCCTGGCTGAGCCTGGGAAAATGTTCTGTTGAAAGGTGTTGAGATGTGCCTGGTTGTTTCCTCTCTGCTGTTTTGCTGTAGGAGACCATGAAAATGAACAAAATCTGGCTACCAGTATTAAAAAACTCTAAAATTACTACAGCAAAACAGCAGAGAGGAAACAACCAGGCACATCTTAACACCTTTCAACAGAACATTTTCCCGGGCTCAGCCAGGCCTTCAAATGCTAATGAAGGTGGTCAGCTAAAACATTCACACCTAGCTTCAGCAGAGAGCTCTTTGCCCCACCCCAGTCATTCCACAGATATATAAACCCATTTTCCTATTTCCAACAGACCTCACTACCTCTGAGGATGCTTGCCATAGATGCAGGCGAAACGTCAGGAGAAATGCCTCCAGAACATGGCCCTATAGCCCGAAAAAACCTACAAGAACCTATTTGCACATGTAGGTTGTTGTAGGTTTTTCTGGGCTATATGGCCATGTTCTAGAGGCATTTTCTCCTGACGTTTCACCTGCATCTATGGCAAGCATCCTCAGAGGTAGTGAGGATGCTTGCCATAGATGCCGGCAAAACGTCAGGAGAAAATGCCTCTAGAACATGGCCATATAGCCCGGAAAAACCTACAACAACCCAGTGATTCCGGCCATGAAAGCCTTCGACAATACTTTGCACATGTACTTTGGCCAAAATGGTGACCGGACATGCCATTGCATATCTTCCACGTGCCATCTTAGCTGGAAAAAGAGATGCTGGGGAAAGCTTCTGGGACAGTGAGACATATTTTCATTTACTTGTAGCATAAGGGGTAAAAATTGCCCAAAAAGCAAAATAAAAAATGAAAGGCAAGGACTATACGTAGCCTGTATTTATCCCCACAGGGTTTGCACAAAAGTGACAAATGGAGAGGAACAAATTGGTAAATATTCCTTCACCCTTCCTATATTGGTAATGGCTTCTAAGGCTGGATTCAATTTGATTTCGGTTCTAACAGATCAGACGTATATGAGGCTTATTCAATATTACCAATTGTCTTCAGATCAGGTGTATAAGCCTTTTATCCCCACGCAGTTTGGACGAAAGTGACAAATGGAGAGGACCAAATTGGTGAATGTATTCTTTCACCCTTCCTATATTGGGAATGGCTTCTAAGGCTCGAATCAATTTGATTTTGGTTCTTACAGATCAGATGTGTATGAGGCTTATTCAATATTACCAATTGTCTTCTTAAGTCTATACTTGCTTCTCCTTTGGGCACGGAAAGGCCTTTGCAAGCTTCTATCTTGACATAATTCAAAGGCAATCCCTCTACTTTTATCCAGATGCAGATAACTTTGCAGTGAATCCCTATTTCCTTCCTCCAAAACATAAAATGAGACTGCTGCAGGTAGCTAAGTAAACTGTTCCCACCAGAAATCCTTGTACCAAACACCTTAGAAGTTGTGTAACATACCTTGTCTTGTGTATTTTGCCATTCAACCAAAGACTGAAAAAAAAATTGAAGGCTTTCGGGCCAAACATACTCAAAGAATAAGTGCCTGTTCCGCACACTGGTCGTAAGGAGACATATGTATTAGGTTTGTCTTCACCCAATTTCTCCACAAACAAAGGCAAATACAAGCTATTGTTTGTCCTTAAATAGCTGTATCTTGTTTCCTTAAGACATACAAAAAGAAGGCGACAGATCAGTTGTTCACAGTTAACCAGTCCTTTCGAGACAGGCGTTCAGAAGACGTGAAACAGTTCCAAGAAAGTGGTATATACAATCCGGCTCCCATAAAAAAAAGTGCTGTACAATTTCATCACGGCTCATTGTCCACTAAGAAAGGCCAAATGTCCTTTGGTACATCTGTTGGCATAATGTCCTTTTTCACCACACTGTTGGGAAAAAAGAAAACATAAAATCAATACACATTAAGTTATAATCTTTGCTGAAATCTTTAGATTCCAAGAAAGGGAATTTATTTTAAGCAATCTATAGATTGAAAAGAAAGATACAAAAGAGTACAAAGTGCAGATGTGCCCTGAAAAAGGCAACATGGGACAGGGCCTTCTCGGTGGTGGCCCCCCGCCTGTGGAATTCACTCCCTGGGGAAATTAGATCATCGTCATCCCTCCTCTCTTTCAAAAGGAAATTAAAAACATGGATATGGGACCTGGCAGACTGACAATGGACAATGACCACTAAAGCTTTGGAAACGGACTGTGATAAGTGAAATGAATTTATTAATTACGGATTTGGCAAAACGATGGCCACCAGGCTGGCATTTTATTGTATTTTTATTGTATTAATGTAATGTTTTAACTGTTATAATTTATTGTTACTATGTATTTTACTGTGTGAATTGTAGGCATCAACGTATGCCGGTTGGAAGCCACCCTGAGTCCCCCTTCGGGGGTTGAGAAGGGCGGGGTAGAAATACCCGAAATAAATAAATAAATGGGTCATTTGGAAGAAACTTATCCTAAGGCTTCAAAAGAAACAACATAATCAGACTGTCCTTTATGCTTCAGTCCCTTATAATAGTACGAAAGAATTTGACACAGTGAATTGCAGTGTTCTTTGGACCATCCTCCAAAAACTCGGATGCCCTGACAATTTGTGAGCATCCATGATGACATGATGGCAACAGTCTTGGACAGCAATGGCCCCCAAAGTGATCTATTTAAGGTGGAATCAGCTGTCAAACAGGGATGTGTAGTTACCCGCGAACCAATTGTACAGGTGTGGATGATTATGGAGGGAATTAATCTCAGGCCTCAATTGTGTATAAGAATATATTATAGAGGAGGCCAATTATTACTTGTAAATTAAGGTAACTGCCACCAACGTGAGGTATTTGAGGTACCACCGATGAGATCTGGCTGTACAGACGCAAATTAATTGAGATAAGACGGTCTTCAACAAAAGATAACAAGTTTATTGTGTACAAAGCATATGGTTGCAGGCTGTTAAATTACTTATAGAACTTTGAATATCACTTGGTTTGTAATACAGTCCACTCTTCCAAATAACACAGCTCGTAGCCAACTTTTACTGAGGTGAAGCTCTTTAGTGAACAACGTTTCCTACTATGAATAGCCTTCCAATTTGATCTTTCCTTGATCAAATCTCTGATCTCTAGTCCTTCCTTGACTAGGGATCTTAACAAGCTCCCTTTAGTCTTCCTTGACTAAAGAAACTGGCCAGGTTTCTCTCTTCAGCCCTTCTAGACTGAAAAACCTCCAGCTGCTCACACACACGTCTCTCCCAGGCTTTTCAAGCCTCCACACTCACACAGCCCCTTTTTCCAAAGACGCACATAACTTTTCCTGCTTGGCTCCGCCCACTTCTCACTCTCCTGAGCTAGCCTGCCTGGTCTCCTTGGCAACGCTCACTGTGGATTCAAACCAGATAACTCTAGTTTTAGCTATTGTTGCAAATACAAACATATACTCTAACAGTTAAACACATACATAGTATCAATGACTTCTGCACAGCCCCAACCTGATTTTCCATCTTCATTGCTATGGTAGTTCCATCTTGTTGATAGGAAGCTTCCCACCGGAGTGGAAAGCATCTATTGGATAGATGGCAAGCTACGTAACCTCAGCAGACTGAAAATCAAAATCTTATTTTCCATCTTCATCTTGTTGTAGGGATGCTTCCCACCAGAATGAAAATCATCTATCGGACAGATGGCAAGCTATTTAACCTCAGCAGACTGAAAGCCAAAACCAGAGACACAACAACATGTTACAGAACTCCAATATGCCGATGATAATGTAGTCTGTGCGCATTCAGAAGACCTACAAGCACTCTATAAGCACCTTTGCAGAATCATACAAAAAGCTCGACCTCTTGTTGAACATCGAGAAAACCAAAGTGCTCTTCCAGCAAAAGGCAACTGACAATCCCTCTGTAATACAGCTTAATTATGTAACATTAGAAAATGTTGACCATTTCCGCTCCCTCGGCAGCCACCTCTCCACAAAAGTCAACATTGACACTGAAATACAACACCGCCTGAGCTCTGCGAGTGCAGCATTTTTCCAAATGAAGCAGAGAGTGTTTGAGGACCGGGACATCCTTAGGGAGACCAAGGTGTTTGTTTATAAAGCTATTGTCCTCCCAACCCTGTTATATGCCTGAGAAACATGGTTGGTCTACAGAGGTCACACTCAACTCCTGGAACGACTCCATCAGCGTTGCCTCCAAAAATATCCTGCAAATCTCTTGAGAAGACAGGTGGACAAAGAAGCAAAGACCACCAGCATTGCCGCGATGCTCCTACACCATCAGCTCCACTGCACCAAATGCCACATTGTCCAAATGCCCAAAGATCACCACCTCCCAAAGCAATTACTATACAAGCATGTGGACAATTTCAACAGAAAGGAGGAAACTATGAAAATGAACAAAATCTGGCAACCAGTATTAAAAAACTCAAAATTTACAACAGCACAACAACAGAGAGGAAACAAACAAGGACATCTAATCACCTCTCAACAAAAGATTGCTCCAGGCACTGTCAGGCAATCAAATGCTAATCAAGGTGGTCAGTTGAAACATTCACACCTAGCTCCAGCAGACAAGAGCCCTTTGTCTCACCCTGGTCATTCCACAGATATATAAACCCTTTTTCCTAGTTCCAGCAGACCTCACTACCTCTGAGGGTGCTTGCCATAGATGCAGGAGAAACGTCAGGAGAAAATGCCTCTAGAACATGGCCATATAGCCCGAAAAAACCTACAACAACCCAGTTACTATACTTCCCACTCAAAATTGGAAAATGGAATACTGGTGAACAGGAAAAGAGATTGAAAGATGGGCTTACAGCCAACCTTAAAAACAGTGGCATGGACACCAATAGAGAACTGGGAAGCTTTAGCCCTTGAGAGCAATAACTGGAGGTCAGCTGTGACCAGCAGTGCTGTGGAATTCAAAGAGGTACAAATTGAGAAATAAAGTTTATTTATTTCTCATGGATGTATTTTTAATTTAATTTATGTCTAATTGTAGTGTATAATTGTAATTGTTTGTACTGGCATTGAATTTTTGCCATTACTTATGTGTATACAAATACTGTAAATAAATAAATAATGCACCAAGAGGAAGAAGGCATGTCAAGCCAACCCTGACCAGGGCTGCCTTCCACCTGGAAACTGAAATCTTCACTGAGGAAGAACATGAGTATGGTTATAACACCAAAAGACCTCTGAGTTTGGGGCACAGGATTCCCACCCTTCCATTCAACCCTTCCCCTATGACAAAAGGCACCGGCAACATACCTTGTAACAGGTGACCTGCTCCAGCGGCCGAGGGCCTCTGTTCCCGATGCTATTGCTTTGAGACTGCATGACGCCAATGACCTGAGGAGTCCGCTGTTGGTTGGGAGAAGAGTTCAGGCTTGTGAGCTGGATGAGGGAGGACGACCTTTGCAATGGCGGGTTGTTGTTTGGCTGAGGAGGAAAAACAACCATACACATCGTAATTGCTCATCAGAAAACTATTATTATTTATTATTTATTTACAGTATTCATATTCCGCCCTTCTAACCCCGCAGGGCACTCAGGGCGGATCACAATGTACATATACATGGCAAACATTCAATGCCATAGACACACAACATATATAGACAGACACACAGAGGCTATTTAACATTCCGGCTTTTTTCATGAGGTTATTCTGGCCACCAGGGGAGCTGTCGCTTCACTGTCCATTTGTGAAACTGATTAAATACTTCCTCATTCTTGGCATGCTTGCTGGAGATTTTTATGGCCTCGTAAATTAGCCTCCCCGCATAAGCGGTACCTAAATTTCCTACTTGACAGATGCAACTGTCTTTCGGGCTGCAAAGGTCAACAGCAAGCTACACAAATTGGTTGGAAGCTCACTCCGACCCGGGTTGGTTTCGAACTCATGACTTTTTGGTCAGTAGTGATCTTAAAGCAGCCAGCTGCGCCACAGTCCCTAGCTTTAAACTATCCATTACGCATACATTCCCTTAAGCTTTACGATTAACTACTGTGGGATATAATACCAAGACTTGGAGGACCATCACCCTCGGACTACGAGGGATTGTGTAAGTAACTGTGACCATCTGGTAGAGACTGGCTCAAGCTATTTCAATGAACCCATCTTACAAAGAAGAAAGAAATGCAAACTCAGACATTTGGCAGATAATTTCAAGTTTGGAGCAGGCACCTGAAAATCTACATACCTTTTGCTGTGGTTGCGTTGGTGGAGGCAGTGGGGGTTGGTCTGTGGTTCCCATGGGAAGCTCAAATCGGGGGCTGTTTTTAAAAGAAAATATAAAAGGTAAAGCTAAAGGTTTTCCCTGAAATTAAGTCCAGTCGTGTCCGACTCTGGTGCTCATCTCCATTTCAAAGCCGAAGAGACGGTGTTGTCCGTAGACACCTCCAAAGTCATGTGGCCAGCATGACTACATGGATATGAATATTGAATACTGAAGTTAGGATGTTCCATACAATCATGTTTTCAATGTTTATGTGAAGAGTGAAGAAAACAAATAGGAAGGAGTCAGCTTATTTGCAATGTAGTGCTGACTTGAGTATAGGTAAAGGTGAAAGATTTCATAAAATAATGATGTTTATTTAAGAGATCTTGAACAAAATAGGCATTAAAGCTTAGTTGGTTTGAAGTAGTGACTTAAATGCGTGTGGTTTCTTTATGTCAGTACTTCAAACCAACTAAGCTTAATGCTTATTTTGTTCAAGATCTCTTAAATAAACATTATTTTATTGTTCACAACATCTGTCTCACGTGTGCCTCTGTACAGGAAGTTTTAAAAGCAAATTACTGAAGAAGTCAAAGGTTTAATGGTGGCAGCATATATTTTAAAGAAATAATCTTTTCAGTTCAAAAACTTAGTTCCAAGTTACACTCTATTCTCCCTCCAGAGATTACTGACAGGATTGCTTCTCTGAAAGTAACCCCAAACTCCACACAGACAGTCCTTCTCTTCTGGGATCTGTCTCTCCACTCCCCAGCTATCTTCCCTAAGAGCTATAATCTTCCCACTAGATATCTCTGCTAGCTAACGGACCACTTTAGGCCTCTCTCATCTCTTCTCCATTCTCAACTCCGAACTCCTTCTCCTTTGACACCCAGATTCAATCTGAGTTGACAGGGTTTTAAAACGTCACCTTAAAGTCCATTTTTTTCCTTTTTTCTTCTCTCTCCCAGCCAATCACTAACTCCTCTCATTTCCCTCCAAGTACCAAGTACCTAAGCATGCCCCCTTCAGGAAATGAGATTTAAAATGGATGCCCCCTGCACTCTTTCCAAAATGGCTGCCAAATTTCCTGGGCCTACTTTTCTAGCTTTTCCAAGCTTAAAAGTTAGGGAATTCACTACAACATAGGAGGAACTTTTATAAGAACACGTATAGGCCAATGTGTGGCATAAGATATAGATAGATAGATAGATAGATAGATAGAGTTTATGTTTAGTGAGGAGATAATCCTGAAGTGTACTCACTGCATGAATTTGCAGGCAGGGCCCTCTGGACAGAAGCCCACCAGATAATTGACACAAATCACACGTCGTGTGTGTCTGTGTCTGCAGAGCGGACCTGCAAGATACAATGGTATGGTCACCATACACAATTGCAAGAAATGTAAAGAATGAAGACACTTTAAAGTAGGCCTGGGCAAACTTTGGCCCTCCAGGTGTTTTGGACTCCAACTCCCACAATTCCTAACAGCGAGTTGGAGTCCAAAACACCTGGAGGGCCAAAGTTTGCCCAGGCCTGCTTTAAAGAAATCACACAGTGCATCAGAACCAAAAGTAATATTCCATATACGTACCATGTTTACAAAATCCTCGATCATACCAAGGACAATCTTTGATCTTAGACTCTGGATCAATGTGTAAGAACGGGCACTCCTTGTTGCTGCATTCCCCTGCAGTAGACAAGCACACGCCATGCATCAGGAATGGTCCCGCAAAATGGTATAGAATTAGACATAATTTACACGTATGTCCTTTACTATCCAAATAACCATTGCTTTCCATCTCTTTCCACTTAGAGGAGCACAGCGGTTTAATCTTGGAAACTTAAAACACTCTCAGATCTATTGTTAAGAAATTTTCTAGTTAGAAACCTAAACTGGCCTTTAGATAATAATAATAATAATAATAATAATAATAATAATAAACCCAAATGTAGACTCTGCAAGGAAACAGATGAAACAATAGATCCCATCCTCAGCTGCTGCAAGAAGATCGCGCAGACAGACTCCAAGCAGAGGCACAACACCGTTGCTCAGATGATTAATTGGAACTTGTGCCACAAATACCATCTGCCTGCGACAAAGAACTGATGGGACCACAAGCCGGAAAAAGTTACAGAGAATGAACACGCCAAACCCCTCTGGGACTTCTGGATTCAGACAGACAGAGTTTTGGAGCACAACACTCCTGACCTCACAATCGTGTTAAAAAACAAAGTACAGGGTTAGTCAAAATGCATAGGCCAATAAGCCATTCAATTGAATGGCTTATTGGCCTATGCATTTTGACTAACCCTGTATTGATCGTCGATGTCGCAATCCCAGGCAACAGCAGGATTGCAGAGAAACAACTAAAAAGCTGACACAATATGAGGATTTAAAAATCAAACTGCAAAGACTCTGGCACAAGCCAGTCAAGGGGGTCCCAGTGGTGATCGGCACACTGGGTGCAGTGCCTCAAGACCTTGGCCTGCACTTAAACACAACCGGCGCTGACAAAATTACCTCTGCCAGCTCCAGAAGGCCACCTTACTGGGATCTGCACGTATTATTCGCCGATATATCACACATTCCTAGACACTTGGGAAATGTCCGACGTGTGATCCAATTCAACAGCCAGCAGAGTGTCTGTTGTGGACTCATCTTGTGTTTCAAGTAATAATAATAACAATAACACTTTATTTATATTCCACCCTTCTCACCCCGAAGGGGACTCCGGCTGGGTCACAGTCCACATACACGGCAAACATTCAATGCCGCTTTGTATAGACAATTTAACTTGGAATGGCACATTTCACAAAACTCTAATAGTAAGAAGACAAATGATCAAAGTCCACTATGCAAAGTCATATTTAGTCAGGATTCAAAATGAATACAGACATATTATTTTTTGCCTTTTAGAAACCTCAGGAGAGGATCTCCCAATCGCACTAGGACTCACACGGGGAACATACCATTCTCAGCAAACAAGCTTCATTCCATAACCATCTCTATCTGCATCTTAGATTACTGTCTACATTAACTTTCATGTTTTCTCTTATTTTGTCCACCTAATACTCTAATTATGAGCCTGAACAACATATGTTAAGAACTAGGAGGAAAAGGCATGCACAATATTCAAAGTTTCAGTTATTCCAAGTAGAAAGCCAGTACATGATTGATTCAAAACTCAGGATGTTGAGGCTCAGCGTCTTGGCAGTGAAACTACTACCGGTTGTAGGAGAAGGAGGAGTGATGCTGAGTCAGAGCTGGATCAGTGTCAGCTGAAGTGTATTCGAGATATTATTTTGGCACCTAGCGACACGGAAGGTTTTGCAGGGTTTGGACCCGAGGATTTGGAGGAATTGGATTACCGGGGAGTAAAGCGAGTTGCCAGTGAGTCTGATAGTGATGAAGAAACTATGAGTAAACGGCTTAAAGATACAGCTGACAATTCCAGTTCAGATGAACTGGAAGCCAGTAATGGGGACATGGAGGAGGAATTGGACTGGACTCGGGTTAGGGAAATTCAGGACATATGTACACAGCCCACGTCTAGTGATGAGTTTGAGGGATTCCAAGATACATGGCAGGCAGGTACATCTTGGCAGGATCCTGGTTTGGATCAACGCTGGCAGAGATGGCGGAGTACCGAGCCAGCAGCTGAAGGAAATGACCCAGATGCTAGTGATGAGGATCAATCTAGCGATAGCGATTGCTAATAAAATGGGGGTTTTGGGATGTGTAGCTTTGCAGAGGACAAAGCGTTGTATCGAGTGTCTTGTTCTGCCTAACCTCCATTTGGGTCCTGGGAATCCAGCTATCTTGTCTTCGTGTACCTTGACTTCGGATTGGAACTACGTGAGTGACTTCGCCTTGCCCCTGTTTTTGGAACGTCTCTGGACCATGTCATCTGCCGGCCGGACTTTGTTTGTTGCCTGTCTCCATTATCGACCAAGGACTGTTTGACTCCGCTTTTGCCACTGTTTGTTTTTGCTCCAGCTTTCCTTTTCCCTGAGACTGAGTCCTGGGATAATCCGGTTTATCTCTGTTATTGTTTACCTGCACGAAGGTCCTTTTGTTTTGCTAAGTAGCATTGCTGGTTAAGTGCTGCTAGCCTGTTAAAGACTCATTAAAGACTTTGGTTAACCCTTAATCTGCTGTGTTGGGCAATCTTTGGGACCTGAGTCACAACACAGGAACTGCTTCAGGCATGCCTCTGCAACATAGGATTACAATATCAACATTATTTATAGAACTATTGTCTAGAATAGATTACAGAGACTTTCAGCGTAGAGAACTTTGAATGCTTTAGCACAAACTGCTCTTTATAAGTCAAGAATACCCAGCAAGAGTGAGACACAGTCAGATGCAATGCCATTCTTACCATATTTTGAGTAGAAGTAACACTCAGGCATCTTGGTCATGTCATATTCATGCAGAAATTCACATTGGTCTCCCTTTTTGCACAGCCCTCGTAGCCAGTGTTTGCAGACAACGGTCTTCTCCCCACTGATGTGCCGGAATGGACACATCCCTCCTAAGGCGAGAAGAACGTGGAGAGAGGGAATGGTTTTAATGTTCCTTCAGCTACTTTGAAAAGAATAGGCCTTGTATGAACCAAGGGGAGGGATCACTATGAAATGTTCATGCTAGAATTGGGTTATACCTTAAAGATAAATATAAACTGCATATTTTCTTATAGTTCATGACATAACCTTTTTTCTTGCAGGTTCTTTTAAGATGGGAAGTAATGTCATACTGTATTGCCAAAGGCTTTCATGGCTGGAATCACTGGGTTGTTGTAGATCAGCGGTTCTCAACCTGGGGGTTGCGACCCCCGAGGGGGTCGCCTGGCCATTTCGCAGGGGTCGTGAGACCGCCTCCATTGGCCCCACCCCAAGGGCGCAAGCCAGGCGAGAGCTCCTTCGCGCAAAACCTGGCCTCATGCAAAGCCTGTCTTGCTCTCTCGCCATCCAGTGAGGGCACGGGGCAGACGAAGGGGCTTCCGCGCAACGCCTGGCCTGAAGCCTGCCTCGCTTTCTCACCATCTGGCGAGGGCGCGGGGCATGGCGCGGGGACCTCCCCGCAAGGCTTGCCCTGAAGCCTGCCTCGCTCTCTTGCCATCCGGTAAGGGCACAAGGCCTGTTCTCACAACCTCTGGGAATGCTTGCCATAGATGCAGGTGAAACGTCAGGAGAGAATGCTTCTAGAACATGGCCCTAAAGCCCGAAATACGTACAACAACCCAGTGATGTCATACTGTCAGAATGCCAAGATATCCACAAACAAAAAGGTATGTCTCCACTCCTCAAAATCATAGCACCAGCTCAGAAATCATGGCAACTCAATGTGGAGTTTTATTTTTAGTACCTTATTTCGTTGGCCTATAAAGATCAAAAGGTTGCCAGGATTCAGAAAGCTGCAGGTGGTAAGTTCTCCTTCCACCCAATGCATGTGACCTCCTCTTCTTATTAAGGATTGCAGAGGCTGCTACAAACTGAATGATCAATACAATTACAAACTCTCAGGACCTATCCGCACTAACCATTTAATGCAGTTCATTAATAGCTTCAGACTGCTGCAGCCAGACAGCAAATACCCACAAAAGCATGCAAAAGAAAGTCCTTAAATGGTTAGTGCTCATTGGTTTGTGTCATCACCATCCAGGTCTCAAACTTGTCCCAGGATTTCTTAAATAATCATCTGCACAGCAAATACCAGTTTGAAACTGTACTTAAAGTGCGGACATACCCCAGTAACCATAGCTTATCTATAGTAGTGGCTTACCTTTTCCACAGGCCGACTTCAAGAAAAAATCGCAAACAGCAGCTCCTGATTCTGTGGAGAAAGAGATGCAGAATGAAACCCCCAATATCCCATCACTTTGTCACTTTCAAATGTTCAAAGTACTCGATGCTCCTCCTCAAGAGCTTTCCTCTTTAACAAAATCCTGACCAGATCAATTCACTGAGCCATTTAGGGATGTATAGTTAAGAAGACTTTAGAAAAAGAAACACTCCAAATTCAAAACTCTTGTGCCATTTTATGTATTCTTTGAATTTATAATCTACCTTTCTCCCAGCAATGACAGTAAGACCTAGCTGTAGCCAAAAACACTGAGAGGAGGGCTTATAACACAAAAAAGGAAATGAGAATGAATACTGGCTTTTTAAGAATCACAAGTCCTTGAGTTTAGCAGGCAAAATGAGTTTGGGGAATAGCTGTTAGTTATACCCCATGTACAGAGTAACCCCGGAACTCAACGGGGTTACACTTCCCCTGAGGACACAGGTCTCTTGGATTCATTGCTGACGCTTGAAGCTCAGGTATCTGCAGTGACTGGGAGGGCATTCACAGTTAAAACTTGTGCACAAGTTAAAATTTGTGTGTTTTATGGCAGTTCTCATCATAGGTTATGGGGTGCTGTTTTTGAGCTTAAGCTTTGTTTTATTTGCCTTTGTTTTTATATTGTACTAGCTGTCCCCTGCCACGCGTTGCTGTGGCCCAGTCTGGTGATCTGGAAAATAAAGTAATGCGAAAGTGTTGGTTTTTAATATATGTCATTTCTTTATGCTTGTGGGTAAACAGTATTTGATTATGTTTCTTGGCCTGGTGAAGGGAGTTGGACTGGATGGACTTAAGTATTTTCTATTGGTCATAGGGGTTCTGTGTGGGAAGTTTGCCCCAATTCTATTTATTATTTATTTATTTCAAAGTTTTCTATACCGACCTTCTCACCTCTTTGAGGGACTCAGCCCGGTTTCCAACCATAAAAACACATACAATCAGTAAAAATATCATAGTTCACAATTACAGTAACACATTAAAATAACAAATATATTTAAAACTACGGTGGTCAGTCGTCATTCTAGAATCGAATATACATCATCTTCCATCCAAATCTTAGGGTGTTATCTCATTCATCGAAAGCCTGCCTCCATAACCACGTCTTCACCTGTTTCCTAAATGTCAGGATAGACGGGGTGGTTCTGACCTCTGGTGGGAGAGAGTTCCAGAGTCACAGGGCCACCACCGAGAAGGCCCTGGCCCTCGTCCCCACCAGATGCGCTTGTGAGGCCGGTGGGACCAAGAGCAGGGCCTCTCCAGACGATCTTAATAATCTTGATGGTTCATGGGGGAGAATACGTTTGGAGAGGTAAACAGGGCCGGAGTCATTTAGGGCTTTATAGGTTAACACCAGCACTTTGAATTGTGCTCGGAAGCTAATTGGCAGCCAGTGGAGCTGGTGTAACAGTCGAGTGGTGTGCTCCCTGTACCCAGCACCCATTAGTAGTCTGGCTGCCGAGCGTTGGACTAACTGCAGCTTCCGGGCAGTCTTCAGAGGCAACCCCACGTAGAGAGCGCTTGTGGGGTTCAGAATGCTCTTTTGATTGTAGGTGAACTCTAAATCCTAGTAACTAAAACTTCCAAATGTCAAGGTCTATTTTCCCCAAACTCCATCTGTGTTCCTAGTTGGGCATATGGAATATTCATGCCAAGTTTGGTCCAGATTCATCACTGTTTGAGTCCACAGTGCTCTCTGGATGGAGGTGTAGTACAACTCCCAAACTCAAGGTCAATGCCCCTCAAACCCTTCTAGTATTTTCTGTTGGCCATGGGAGTCCTGTGTGCCACGTTTGGTTCAATTCCATCCACCCTTTGGGGGAGACAGAGTGGAATATAAATAAAGTTTTATTATATTATTATCATTGGTGGAGTTCAGAATGCTCTTTTGATTGTAGATGAACTATAAATCCCAGCAACTACAACTCCCAAACAACAAATACAATTTTGAGTGAAGGACATACATTGGGTTGTTAGGTGTATGCTGTCCAAATTTGGTGTCAATTTGCCCACTGGTTTTTGAGTTCTGTTAATCCCACAAACGAACATTACATTTTTATTTATATAGATTTTCTGTTTATTTTTATGCATTGTTCTAGGCACACTGTGCCATATGCAAACCGCCCCGAGTCCCTTCAAGGAGATGGAGGCAGGGTACAAAAATAAAGTTGTTATTATTATTATTACCTGCAATCGTACCACGAAGAGCCTGACTTGGCCACAGTGGTCCACATCTTAGTTACATCTAGAATGGATTACTATAATGCACTCGATATAGGGCTGCCTTTGAAGACAGCTCAGAAACTGCAATTGTGCAATGATTGGCAGCTGTGTTACTAACTGGGGCTAGCTATAGGAAGTATACCATGCCACTATTGAAGAAGCTCCACTGGCTGCCCATAAGTTTCCAGACCAAATTCAATGTACAGATCGTCATCTATAAAGCCCTACATGGTTTGGCTTTTTAACATCTACATGAAATCACTGGGAGAGGTCATCCGGAGTTTTGGAGTTGGGTGCCATCTCTATGGGGATGACGCCCAACTCTACTACTTCTTTCCACCTAATTCCAAGGAAGCCCCTTGGGTACTGGGCGATGCCTGGTCGCTGTGGCTGTCTGGATGAGGATGAATAAACTGAGGATCAATCCCGACAAGACAGAGGTTCTCCTGGTTGATAGTAAGCCGGATCGAGGTATAGTGTGGCAACCTGTGCTGGACGGAGTTGCACATCCCCTGAAGTCACAGGTCTGCAGTCTGGGTGCCCTCCTGGACTCATTACTTACGCTTGAAGCTCAGGTGTCTGCAGTGGCCGGGAGGGCCTTTGCACAATTAAGACTCATGCGCCAGCTGCAATCATACCTCGTGAAGTCGGATCTGGCCAGGGTGGTCCATGCCTTAGTCACCTCCAGATTGGATTACTGTAATGCACTCTACGTGGGACTGCCCTTGAAGACGGCTTGGAAATTTCAATTGGTCCAACGGGTGGCAGCCAGGTTACTAACTGGAGTAACTTACAGGGAGCGGTCAACCCCCTGTTTAAGGAGCTCCATTGGCTGCTGTTCATTTTCCGGTCCCAATTCAAGGTGCAGGTGCTTACCTACAAAGCCCTAAACGGTTTGGGATGGTGCTTACCTACAAAGCCCTAAACGGTTTGGGACCCGCCTACCTACATGACCGCAACTCTGTATATGAACCCACACGATCTCTCCGTTCATCTGGAGAGGCCCTGCTCATGATCCCACCTGTGTTGCAAGCGCGATTGGTGGGGACGAGCGACAGGGCCTTCTTTGTGGTGGCCCCCGACTCTGGAACACCCTCCTCAAGAACATCAGACAAGCCCCAACGTTGGCAGTCTTTAGGAGGAGCTTGAAGACCTGGATGCTCCAGGGTGCCTTTCCAGAATAGGAAACTCCCAGCATCATGTCCCAAACGCACTTTATTTATTTATTTTACTTTACTTGTATACCGCTGTTCTCGGCCCGAAGGCGACTCACAGCGGTTCATAACAAACAAGAACAGCAAAAATTCAATGCCAATATAAAAACAGTTAACAACCCCGCACATCATACAATTAATAAACAATCACTACAATAACTATTCACTATTGTCTCATCCACAAAAACATAATCCAGATTCGTCAACCATTATTCCATTCCTATGTTCATTACCAATCATTGCACTAATTATTCGAACGCCTGCTCAAACAGCCAGGTCTTCACTTTTTTGCGGAATACCATTAGAGTATTGTAGTGCAATAATTGGTAATGAACATAGGAATGGAAAATGGTTGACGAGTCTGGATTATGTTTTTGTGGATGAGACGATAGTGAATAGTTATTGTAGTAAGTGTTTATTGTGTGTTGCGCGGAATTGTTAACTGTTTTATATCTGGCATTGAATTTCTGCTGTTCTTGTTGGTTGTGAACCGCTGAGTCGCCTTCGGGCTGAGAACAGCGGTATATAAGTAAGTAAGTAAGTAAATAAATAAATGGTGCTAGCCTAATGTCCATAGGAAGGGCGTTCCACAGCTGAGGAGCCACCACCGAGAAGGCCCTATCTCTCGTCCCCGCCAGCCGAGCTTGAGAAGCAGGCGGGATCGAGAGCAGGGCCTCCCCGGAAGATCTCAAAGTCCTGGTGGGTTCATAGGCAGAGATTTAAGACTGCCTGCACATCGCACCTACCCCTAAAATCCTTACATTTCACCTGTCACGTCCAGCACTTTTAATTTTATTCATTGCATTTGGCCCGGCCCTTAGTTTTTTAAATGTATCATGATGTTATTGTTATCTCCATCTACGAACCCACACGTTCACTTCGGTCATCTGGAGAGGCCCTGCTCGTGATCCCGCCCGCATCGCAAGCGCGCTTGGTGGGGACGCGAGACAGGGCCTTTTCTGTGGTGGCCCCCCGACTTTGGAACGCCCTCCCAAAAGATCTTAGACAGGCCCCGACATTGGCAGTCTTCAGAAAGAATTTGAAAACCTGGCTGTTCCGATGTGCCTTCTCAGATTAGGAACCCCAATACCAAGTCCTAGAAGCACTTTAGTAGAATTAAGATCATTGCACATCGCACACTGCACTTACTTTATAATCCCACATTCCTTCCGCCACTTCAGCACTTTTAATCCTGTACCCACTACTCTGGCCGGCCCAGTTTTTAAAGTGTCTCGACGTATTGTTATTGTTGTTGTTTATTCTGCTTAACTGTTTTAATTTGCTTTAGGTATTGTTTTGTTGTACTGTGTTTTGTTGTACTGTGTTTTGAGGCTTCGGCCTGTGTGAGCCGCATCGAGTCCTGCGGGAGATGCTAGCGGGGTACAAATAAAGTTATAATAATAATAATAATGTTTACTGTTATTGATTTAATGTTTATTTGTTTGCTTTATGAGTTTTATTGTTTGTATTTGTTATGCTGTTGTTTTATTGAGGGCCTTGGCCTTTGTAAGCCGCACCGAGTCCTTTGGGAGATGTTAGCGGGGTAACAAATAAAGTTAATAATAATAATAATAATAATAATAATAAATGCCCCAGCTTGGAGCAAACCTTACTAAGAAAGCCCAGGATCACAGTTGACATACGTTGGGAAGGGCTCAAAAGCAGGCCTGGGCCAACTTGGGCCCTCTCTCCTTCCAGGTGTTTTGGACTGCAACTCCCACAATTCCTAACAGCCGGTAGGCTGTTAGGAATTGTGGGAGTTGCAGTCCAAAACACCTGGAAGGAGAGAAGGCCCAAGTTGGCCCAGGCCTGATTTAGATAGCAACCAGAATTGGTTTATGTTTGTGTCCAATTACAAAAAGAGGAATGGCATAATAAGCTTCATTTCTGGGAAAAGTGGGAAGCCCTGGCCCTTAAGTGCTCTGACTGGAGGTCAGCTGTGACCAGCAGTGCTGCGGAATTGCTAATAATTGCTAATTAGGAATTAGTACTTGAAAATGGATAGTGCTCTGACTGGAGGTCAGTTGTGACCAGCAGTGCTGCAGAATTGGTAATAATTGCTAATTAGGGAATGGCATAATCAGCTTCCTTTCCCCGATGGGGAAGAAGGCCAGCTTCCTCCGCGATGAGGCCTACCCGCCTCCCTCGGAGCCCGGCCCTGGCGTACTGTCCATCCCGGGGAAGGGGAGGGGCTGGGCGCCCAGCTGCTGCTCCACCGCGATCTCCAGCTCGAACTTGATGTGCTCCACGTTGGCGATGAGTTCCTGCATGGTGAGGGGCAGACCGCGCGGCCAGGCCCAGAGCCAAGGAAAGGGCGACAACTCCACTCCGGCGCTTCCCTCAGAAAGAGAAACAGGCCGCGGAGCTGCGCGCGCATCGCCCGGCCGGAGGATGCCGGGAGTGCTTGGCTTTGCGCTTCAGCCAATGAGACCAAGCCATACAAAACCCTCGTCTCAATTTTTTCCCCTTCAGCCAATGAGATGAAACGATACAAAACCCTCGTGTAAATTTTCTTCTCCTTCAGCCAATGACTGGAGGCGATACAAACCACTCGACTTAATTTTTTCTCCTTCGGCCAATGAGACGAAACGAGATAAAACCCTCGTGTCAATTTTCTTCCCTTTCAGCCAATGAGTCGAAGCGATACAAACCACTCGACTTCAATTTTTTTCTCCTTCGGCCAATAAGATGAAGCAATACAAAACTTCTCTCCTCAATTTTTATTTTCGGCCAATGAGACGAAGCGATACAAAATCCTGGTATCAATATTCCTCTCCTTCAGCCAATGAGACGTGGCGATACAAAACCCTCGTCTCAATTTGCCTCTCCTTCTGCCAATGAGTCGAGAAGATAGCAATCACTCCGCTCATTTTTTTTCATTTTAGGCCAATAAGATGAAGCGATACAAAGCCCTCGGCTCAATTCTTATTTCCAACCAATGAGACAAGGCGATACAAACAACTCTACTCATTTTTTTATTTTCAACCAATGAGACGAAGCGATACAAAACCTAGGACTCAATTTCCTTCCCCTTCAGCCAATGAGACGAGGCGATACAAACCACTCTGCTCAATTTTTATTTTCAACCAATGAGACGAAGCGATTTCTCCCTCAGCCAATGAAAGGAGGCCCCAACCCCTTGACAGGAAGACGTGCGTCATTTTCGGGCGCCGTTTCGAAGAGAGGAAGGCCACGCTTTGGATTGGCTGAAGGGACCGAAGGAGTAAGGCATGTAAGGCCTCTTGGGAAGCTTGTTTACTCTCTCTCTAGGTTCTTGTGGGTTTTTTCGGGCTGTATGTCCATGGTCTAGAGGCATTCTCTCCTGACGTTTCGCCTGCATCTATGGCAAGCATCCTCAGAGGTAGTGAGGTCTGTTGGAATTAGGAAATTTGGGTTTATATATCTGTGGAATGACCAGGGTGGGACAAAGGACTCTTGTCTGCTGGAGCTAGGTGTGGATGTTTCAGCTGATCACCTTAATTAGCATTCGATGGCTTGGCAGTGCCCGGGGCAATCTTTTGTTGAGAGGTGATTAGGTGTCCTTTATTGTTTCCTCTCTGTTGTTTTGCTGTTGTAATTTTACAGTTTTTTAAATACGGGTAGCCAGATTTTGTTCATTTTCATGTTCTCTTCCTTTCTGTTGAAATTGTCCACCTGCTTCTTGTGGATTTCAATGGCTTCTCTGTGTAGCCTGACATGGTGGTTGGAGTGGTCCAGCATTTCTGTGTTCTCAAATAATATGCTGTGTCCAGGCTGGTTCATCAGGTGCTCTGCTATGGCTGACTTCTCTGGTTGAAGGAGTCTGCAGTGCCTTCCATGTCCCTTTATTCGTGTTTAGGCGCTGCGTTTGGTGGTCCCTATGGAGACTTGTCCACAGCTGCATGGTACACAATGGTCAGTTGAAACATTCACATCTGGGGAAAATTTATTGAGAAGGGCTTAAAAGAAATAGATGGGAAATTGCCTCCACAAGAAGAAATGGCATTTTGGAAAGAGAATGAAGATTGAAGTGGCTCGGAAGGTTGGGGGGGGGGGCACAGAGGTGGGAAAAAGTATGTAAAATATATATACACATATGATTGTTGTAACGAACTGAGAATAAAATTTAAGAGAATTGAAGGTATTGATGTATTGATGTATTCTAAGAAAACCAATAAAAAAGTTTTAAAAAGAAAGTAAAAAAAAAAGAAACATTCACACCTAGCTCCAGCAAACAAGAGTCCTTTGTCCCACCCTGGTCATTCCACAGATATATAAACCCTTTTTCTTAGTTCCAACAGGCCTCACTACCTCTGAGGATGCTTGCCATAGATGCAGGCGAAATGTCAGGAGGGAATGCCTCTAGAACATGGCCATATAGCCTGAAAAAAACTTCAACAACCCATGTTAGCCAATGTTATTATTATTATTGTTTTATTTAAGTAAACATACATTTGCAAGTGTTTGTTGCATACAGTGCAATACTTCCTATCTATTAATGTTCT
Source organism: Anolis sagrei (assembly GCF_037176765.1). Taxonomy (NCBI): domain Eukaryota; kingdom Metazoa; phylum Chordata; class Lepidosauria; order Squamata; family Anolidae; genus Anolis; species Anolis sagrei. Next base: position 4,086,616 of record NC_090035.1, read on the forward strand.
TTAATCATTTATCTGATAATATATTTCTATTAAGGGGTCACAGTCTACTATCTAAATAATACATAAAAAGATATCATAGATTCTTACTTTACACCCACTTCTTCCTTGTCTACAGTCTTATAGGATCCTGTATATACATTTTTAATTTAACTTTAAAGTGTTGAATCATTGGTTGCCATTCATTAACAAAGTTGTCTAATATTTCTCCTCTTAATAATACAATTATTTTGTCCATTTTAGCCAGTGTTTTAACTGTGTGTATCTTGTTATGCATTATTTTTAATAGTATTATATTTTATCTTTAATCGTATTTTACCCTCCCAAAAAAGGAGAATTTGGTAATGCATCTAATATTATTATTACTATTATAACATAACATTTTGGATTTCAGGCAATGGCTGTGTAATCAAGGGACAAAGGGAAGAAAGGCAACGTCATGATGGCAGTGCAGCTGGTATCCCGTCACATTTTAGAAGTTTTCAGTCCTTGGGTATCTACTCATTCCAGATTCTCTTCCATTTCAAAGAACTGTTTACTACTCAGGTTTCTGGGCCTAAGAACTTTCAGCTCCTCTCCAGCACTTTGCAAGTTACATAACAGAGACTTGGGGAAGGAACTACCTGCCAACTCCTCTGAAGCCATTCTTAAACAGGAGCCTGGTGATGATGGTGATGATGATGAAGGCGGCTTTGGAACACTGTCCCAAAAATTCTCTAATAGACGGTTTTTCCGAAAAGCAACACCAGAATTCTACAACTTACAGCTCCAAATGCAGGGAAAGGAAGAGGATGAGCCGCAACCGAAACCCCGCCACGGTCCCAAGAATACTCCATATTGGTATTTCTTGCAATGCAAAGCCCTGATAAAGAACAATAAGGTCATTTCCTTACAAGTATATTTAATTACAAGGATCAGGTGGGAGGGGAAAAAATGCATGCCAGCAGTTTGGGAAAGTTGTCCCTAGTAGGGATGAGTGTTGTTGTTGTTGTTGTTGTTTATTTATGATATTTACCTTATTTATTTATTTACTTTATTTATATACCGCTTTTCTCAGCCCTCGGGCAACACAAAGTGGTTAACAATAGCAAAAATTCAATGCTTGACATCATAAAAACAGTTAAAAAACTAATCAAATAATAACATAATAAACTGTTAAACATCAATATAACATCTCATTAGCGTCTCAAGTAAAATCAAGATCCAATCTCATCATCCGTTGTTCCATATTCCTATATTCATTACACTGCCTATTCAAATGCCTGCTCGAACAACCAGGTCTTCACTTTCCTCCGAAATGCCAAGAGGGAGGGTGCCGATCTGATTTCTGTAGGAAGGGCATTCCACGGCCGAGGGGCCACTACTGAGAAGGCCCTGTCTCGTCCCCACCAGACGTACCTGTGAGGCACGCGGGACCGAGAGCAGGGCCTCTCCAGATTATCTGCAGATATACTCGAGTATAAGCCGACCCGAATATAATGCGAGACACCAAATTTTACCAAATTTTGCTTATGTATCCCTCCAAAAATATTAGAGTAAAATAATAAATGTAATAATAACAATAATAAAGTAAAATAATAAATGCAATAATAATAATAGAGAGCAGTACGTGTGAAAAAGATCTTGGAGTCCTCATAGACAACAAGTTAAACAGGAGCCAGGAATGTGATGTGGTGGCAAAAAAAGCCAATGGGATTTTGGCCTGCATCAAGAGGAGCATAGTGTCTAGATCTAGGGAAGTCATGCTCCCCATGCTCTATTCCGCTTTGGTTAGACCACACCTGGAATATTGTGTCCAGTTCTGGGCACCACAATTCAAGAGAGATATTGACAAGCTGGAATGTGTCCAGAGGAGGGCGACTCAAATGATCAAGGGTCTGGAGAACAAGCCCTATGAGGAGCAGCTTAAGGAGCTGGGCATGTTTAGCCTGAAGAAAAGGCTGAGAGGAGACATGATGAGGGCCATGTATAAATATGTGAGAGGAAGCCACAGGGAGGAGGAGGGAGCAAGCTTGTTTTCTGCTTCCCTGGAGACTAGGATGCAATGGAACAATGGCTTCAAACTACAAGAGAGGAGATTCCACCTGAACATGAGGAAGAACTTCCTGACTGTGAGAGCCGTTCAGCAGTGGAACTCTCTGCTCTGGAGTGTGGTGGAGGCTCTTTCTTTGGAGGCTTTTAAACAGAGGCTGGATGGCCATCTGTCGGGGGTGATTTGAATGTGATTTTCCTGCTTCTTGGCAGAATGGGGTTGGACTGGATGGCCCAGGAGGTCTCTTCCAACTCTTTGATTCTATGATAAGTGTAATAATAATAAATAGAGTAAAATAACAAATGTAATAAAAACAATAATAATAGCAGAGTGAAATAATAAAAAAAACCTTAGCTTGAGTATAAGCCGAGAGGGAATTTTTGAGCCTAAATAAAGGGCTGAAAACTGGGCTTATATTTGAGTATATACAGTACATCCTGCCCTTCTCACCTTGAAGGGCACTCAGGGTGGCTTACATAAGTAGTATTGTTCCATCCTCAAACAACAACAACAACAAAATTAAACAATAATTTAAAACAACATTAAACAACATTAAACAACTTATGTAAACATTAGACGACTATTGTGCATAGATCCAAAGCCAGATAATCAAATAATCATATTCATCAATCCAGGGTCAATTCCAATTGCATAGATAATTATGCAGAGCCAAATGTTTGCTTCCAAAGCCAAGTTTTCACTTGTTTGCTAAATGACAGGAGGAAAGGGGCTGATAGATAGGACAATAATAGTAGGCTAGATTAAAAAATGCTGTATTCAGAAATGATATATTTATAACATCACTTCCTGTAGGACACCTTCTCACAGTTGTTCCCTCTTCTCTGTAGTTGAAAGAAGCCCTGGATCTGTTTGAGACACAGATGCTGAAGGAAGAGCGCGTCTTCCCAGAAGAGAGCAACTACACAGTGCTGATTGGCGGCTGCGGCAGGGTGGGATACCTGAAGAAGGCCTTCAAGCTCTACAACGATGTAAATACTCAAGACCAGATTTCTTTATTCATTAAGGAGCGATCTGCTGTTTTGCAGAGTGTACTAATGTCACAGAGTTTGCAAAGAGCTCTGTCTGAGTTCATGTACACTGTAGAATTGTTGCAGTTTGATACCACTTTAGCTGCTGAGTGCTATGGAATTGTGGGAGTTGTAGTTTTACAAGGTATTTCACCATAATAATAATAACAACAACAACTTCTATCCTGCCACTATCTCTACAAAGGGACTCGGGGCAGCTTACTCACGGCACCAGGTGTCTAAAAACAGCACATAAAATAAAACACAACATAAAATACAGTTAAATAAAATAATTATAATAATAATTCTTGTAACCTTCCGCTATGGAATCGTGGGAGTTGTAGTTTTACAAGGTATTTCACCATAATAATAATAACAACAACAACTTCTATCCTGCCACTATCTCTACAAAGGGACTCGGGGCAGCTTACTCACGGCACCAGGTGCCTAAAAACAGCACATAAAATAAAATACAGTTAAATAAAATAATTATAATAATTCTTGTATCCTGCCACTATGGAATCATGGGAGTTGTAGTTTTACAAGGTATTTCACTATAATAATAATAAAAATAATAACAACAACTTCTTGTATCCCACCAACATCTCTACAAAGGGACCCAGGGCAGCTTACACATGGCACCAGGTGCCTAAAAATAAAACACAATATAAATTACATTTAAATCAAACATATAGACAAGTAAAACAACAAGACTCAATTAAAATAGTGCTCATCAACTAATGACAATAAGCTGCTGTAGATGTGACCCGGCTGTAAACAATAAGACGGGAATGGGGTAAGTCAGTGGTTCTCAACCTATGGGTCCCCAGGTGTTTTGGCCTACAACTCCCAGTTTACCAACTATTAGGATTTCTGGGACTCGAAGACCAAAACATCTGGGAACCCACAGGTTGAGAACCACTGGGATAAGTGCAAAGCTTATTTTTTTTCGTGTCAGGAGCGACTTGAGAAACTACAAGTCGCTTCTGCTGTGAGATTTGGCCGTCTGTAAGGATGTCGTTCAGGGGATGTTGCCCTAATGTTCTTACCATCCTTGTGGGAGGCTTCTCTCATGTCCCCTTGGTATGGGGAGCTGGAGCTGACAGAGGGAGCTCATCTGCGCTCTCACCAGATTAAAACCTGCGACCTTGCGGTCTTCAGTTCTACCGGTAAATCCCAGCAACTGCAACTCCCAAATGACAAAATCGGTTTTTGAGTGATAGTCACTCCTTGGGTTAGTAGGTGTCTTGTGGCCAAATTTGGTGGCAATTCGTCCAATGATTTTTGAGTTATGTTAATCCCACAAATGAACATTACATTTTTGTTTATATAGATGACTGTAATGCAAACATTGAAATACTACTCCAAATGGGAGTGACTGCAGTCTTTGGGGGATACTGCATCTGGGGTGCAAGTTCTCATGGCATGATTGGGATGTGCCTTATTGCTCTTCTAAAATGTTCCTAACCAATACGGTTAAAGTATGCAATACTTTGCTTGAGTGTTTTCCTTAAGCCTTTCATTTCCTATTGCTTTGCTGGGGGGTAGATGAAAAAGCGAGACTTGGAGCCCTCGGATGCCACGTACACGGCCCTGTTCAATGCCTGTGCGGAGTCGCCCTGGAAGGATACGGGCCTGCAAGCGGCCCTGAAGTTACGGCAGCAACTGCTGAGCAAGAACGTTGAGCTGAGCCTCATCACCTACCATGCCCTCCTGAAAGCCTGCGCCCTCTGCTCGGATCTCCAGATGTGCTTTGAGATCTTGAAGGTAACGACAAACTTTCGGGATTCTAAAAAATGTCTTCTTTGAATTAGTTTCTGCTTTGTTGCCTTGGGTTCAGCTGTGGACTGAACCCTCCAAATGAGGTCGAGTTGATGGGATCTGGAATGTAATCACATCTGGAAGGAGATTGCTGCTGATAGATCAGAATCAATTTATTTTTGTGAACAGATTGTATCTGTTAAGGAATACATTCCCAGACTTTGCAGAAACACACCGAACCATGGATAATAGTCATCTTGAGTCCCTATGGGGAGAATAATCATCATCATCATCATCAATGGAGGACCTTCTTATAGCAACTTGTTTAGAAATGTTCTAGAACAGTGCTTCTCAACCTGGGGTCAAGACCCCTGTGGGGTTGTGAGAGGGTGTCAGAGGGGTCACCAAAGACCATCAAAAAACACAGTATTTTCTGTTACTTATGCAAGTTCTGTGTGGGAAGTTTGTCCCAATTCTGTCATTCTTGCGGTTCTGAATACTCTTTCATTACAGGTGAACTATAAATCCCAGTAACTACTACTCCCAAATGTCAAGTGTCTATTTTCCTCAAAATCCACCAGTGTTTGTATTTGGGCATATTGAGTATTCATGCCAAGTTTGGTTCAGATCCATCATTGTTTGAGTCCACAGTGGCCTCTGAACATAGGTGAACTACAACTCCCAAATTCAAGGTCAATGCCCACCAAACTCTTCCCGTATTTTCTATTGGTCAAGGGAGTTCTGTGTGCCAGGGTGGTTTAATTCCATCATTGGTGGAGTTCAGATTGCTCTTTGATTGTAGGTGAACTATAAATCCCGCCCAACCCCACCAGTAATCAAATTTGGGCATATCGGGTATTTGTGCCAAATTTGGTCCAGTGAATAAAAATACATCCTGAGTAACAGATATTTACATTATGATTCATAACAGTAGCAAAATTATAGTTATGAGTAGCAACAGAAATAATTTTATGGTTGGGGGGTCACCACAACATGAGGAAGGGTCGTGGCATTAGGAAGGTTGAGAAACACTGTTCCAGAAATTAATTTTCCACAGATTTTTTGAAACTAACTTTATTATTGTTAATCCTTTCAGTGTAAAACAATGATGATGAAATTGTCCTTTTTTATCCTCCCCCCCCCCCTTTCCAGGAGATAGTCCAGAAAGGCCACCAGATTACCACGGATACTTTCAATTTCCTCCTCATGGGATGCATCAAAGACAAAGAGAATGGGTTCCGGTATGCCTTGCAGGTCTGTTTACTGTCCTCTCCTTCACCATATTGGGAACCAACAGAGAGTAGGCTCACAATATGGTTATTGACATGATTTGTCGTTGTTGTTGTTGTTGTTGTTTTGTCGTGTCAGGAGCAACTTGAGAAACTGCAAGTTGCTTCTGGTGTGAGAGAATTGGCCGTCTGCAAGGACGTTGCCCAGGGGACGCCCGGATGATTTGATGTTTTTATCATCCTTGTGGGAGGCTTCTCTCATGTCCCCGCATGAGGAGCTGGAGCTGATAGAGGGAGCTCATCCGCCTCTCCCTGGATTCGAACCTGCGACCTGTCGGTCTTCAGTCCTGCCGGCACAGGGGTTTAACCCGCTGCGCCACCGGGGGCTTATTTGTTGTTGTTATTTGTTACTATTAAATTTGTTATTATTTGTTGTTGTCTACATTACATCTGTTTGTGTATAGTGGAGACGTTAAGAAACCCTGTTAGTGAGCTGTCAAGAGGAGCAAAAAGTTGCTACTAAGGGTTTGCAACATACTTTTCCTAAGTTTTGGAAAGGATCAGGGCTGTTTCTGTTGCAGCTGACACAGTTAATTGATGGGATAATTGAGTGTATTGTTATCTCATGTTACTTACTTACTTAGGCAATCCCTCATTGGCCAAGTAGGATAGTCTTCCAGGATCAGTATTCTGGTGGGTCCATAAGTGACTGTGGAGCCCTATTCTTGATCTGCATCTTCTCCCGCAGTGAGGGCATCGGTTTCCAGGTGGAAGGTGGTCCCGGTCGGGGTTGGCTTGACGCGCCTTCCTCTTGGCACGTTTCTCTTTTTCATCCTCCATTCGTGCCTCTTCGAATTCTGAAGCACAGCTGACCTCCAGCTGGAGCGCTCAAGGGCCAGGGCTTCCCAGTTCTCGGTGTCTATGCCAGAGTTTTTAAGGTTGGCTTTGAGCCCATCTTTAAATCTCTTCTCCTGCCCTCCAATGTTCCGTTTTCCGTTCTTAAGTTCAGAGTAGAGCAACTGCTTTGGGAGATGCTGGCCAGGCATCCGGGCAACGTGGCTGGTCCAGCGGAGTTGGTGGCGGAGGACCATCGCTTCAGTGCTGGTGGTCTTTGCTTCTTCCAGCACGCTGACATTTCCCCGCTTCTCTACCCAAGAGATTTGCAGGATTTTCTGGAGGCAGAGCTGATGGAATCGTTCCAGGAGTTGCATGTGACGTCTGTAGACAGTCCACGTTTCGCAGGCGTAAAGCAGGGTTGGGAGGACAATAGCGTTATAAACAAGCACCTTGGTATCGCTACGGATGTCCCGGTCCTCAAACACTCTCTGCTTCATTCGGGAAAATGCTGCACTCGCAGAGCGCAGGCGGTGTTGTATTTCGGTGTCGATGTTGACTTTGGTGGAGAGGTGGCTGCCAAGGGAGCGGAAATGGTCCACATTTTCTAATGTTACACCATTAAGCTGTATCACTGGCATTGGAGAGGGGATGGCTGGTGACTGCTGGAACAGCACTTTGGTTTTCACGATGTTCAATGACAGACGAAGCTTTGTGTATGCTTCTGCAAAGGTGTTTAGAGTGGCTTGTAGATCTTCTTCTGAATGCGCACAGATGACATTGTCATCAGCATACTGGAGTTCTATAACAGATGTATCCAGTATATCCACTGTTAAAGGCAGAATTTCCCAACAGGATTCTGGCCAATGTTGCAGAAATGCACGGATCGCTCAGTATTCAGGGTGCATTCCTTTAATCCCGCTCTATTTTCCCAAACAGGTCTGGCAGCAGATGAGAAAACTGAGCCTCAAACCCGACAGCTACAGCTACAATTTGATGCTGAGCGCGGCCAGGGAGTGCGGCCTTGGGGATCCCGGTGTGGCTTCCGATCTGTTGCTAAGACCTTCGGGGGAAGGCTCCGCCATTCCACGGCTGGAGGCCGGTGGGAGGAGAAAGAGAAAGGGCCAGAGAACAAAAGCAGCAGAACCTGGACTTTGTACACCGTTGGATGTAGAAATACTGGAGAAATCCATCTTCCCAGGAGAGAGTAGGAAGGCGGAGGAGCAAAACACAGCTGCGGAGGCCAGACGTGCCTCAAATCCAACAGATGCAACTAAATCCAAGGAATTGATGTTATATGAAAAGAGCTGCACGACAGAAGCAGATGCAGAGGATGCATTGCATCTTCCCAACCTACTAGATTTGCAGACCACAAATAAAAATGTGGTTTCCTTGGGAACTGTGTCCACGGCCTCCGACAGGCTCGCTTTGATGGGAAACATGGAGGGCTTCTTACAGAAAATGAAGAGCGACGGGGCGGAACCCAACATCAAGACGTACACGCTGCTGGCCGAAGTGGTCCAGCCCGGGAGCCCCTCGGAAGCGTCCTTATTGGCAGCGATGGAGGAGGACAACGTGAAAGCTGACATCACTTTTTTTAATACCTTGATCAGGAAGAAGAGCAAAACAGCAGATCTGGAAGGAGCAAAGGTAAGAGCCCGGCTTTGCCAACGGAGGTTTGGATCCTGTGGGAACAGATCGGGGCCATTGACAGGATTCGACTGTCTGAGGATCTCTGGTTTTATTTGGGATCCAGATGAAAAAAAATTATTTATTTATTTGCAACATTTATATCCTGCCCTTCTCACCCCGAAGGAGACTCAGGGCGGCTTAAGTAATTGGCATTATTCCATACATCGTTCCAGCACGGAATATTTACATCCCCATCAATCTGTCTTTATATATTGCAGAGCTTAATGCCAATGCTGCGGAAGAAAGGCCTGTCGCCCAATTTGCAGACTTTTTGTAACTTGGCCATCGCCTGCCGGAAGCAGAAGGATGGACTGCAGTTACTTTCAGATATGAAGGTACCAACAGATCTGGATTTGGGTGGCTTTGCGCTTCCATTGTATTAGCAAAGAAAAAGATAAGTTTTCTCAACTCAGCTTTGGGACCAGAGCAGAGGGAAAGAAAAGAACTGAAGTGGATGGGTTGTGGTTAGTTGAAGGATTGGCTCTTGTTGTGTGAAATGTCCCCCAATGATGTCACTGGGAAAGCAAGGTGATGGAGGAAAGGAAAGAAGGAAGGAAGGGAAAGAAGAGAGAGAGAAAGAGAAGGGATGGGAGGAATAGAAAGGGAAGAGAAGGGAAAGAGAGAGTGGGGAGGGAGAAGGGATGGGAGGAATACAAAGTGAAGGGAAGGAGAGAGAAAAAAGGGATGGGAGGAATAGAAAGGGAAGAGAAGGGAAAGAGAGAGAGAAGGGGTGGGAGGAATAAAAAGGGAAGGGAAAGAGATAGATGGGGGAGAAGGGATGGGAGGAATAAAAAGGGAAGGGAAAGAGATAGATGGGGGAGAAGGGATGGGAGGAATACAAAGGGAAGGGAGGGAGAGAGAGAAGAGATGGGAGGAATAGAAAGAGAAGGGAAAGAGAGAGAAGGGATGGGAGGAAGGGAGAGAGAGAGAGAAAGGGATGGGAGGAACAGAAAGGGAAGAGAAGGGATAGAGAGAGAGAAAGAAGGGATGGGAGGAATAGAAAGAGAAGGGAAAGAGAGAAAGAGACAGAGAAGGGATGGGAGGAAGGAAGAGAGAGAGAAAGGGATGGGAGGAACAGAAAGGGAAGAGAAGGGAGAGAGAGAGAAAGAAAGGGAAGAGAAGGGAGAGAGAGAGAAAGAAGGGATGGGCGGAATAGAAAGAGAAGGGAAAGAGAAAGAGAGAAAAGGGATGGGAGAAAGGGAAGGGATGGGGAAAGGGAAGAGAAAGGGTAGAGAAGGGAAAGAGAGAGAGAAGGGATGGGAGGAATAGAAAGAGAAGGGAAAGAGAGAAAGAGAAGGGATGGGAGGAATAGAAAGAGAAGGGAAAGAGAGAAAGAGAAGGGATGGGAGGAAGGGAGAGAGAGAGAAAAAGGGATGGGAGGAACAGAAAGGGAAGAGAAAGGAGAGAGAGAAAAAAAGGGATGGGAGGAATAGAAAGAGAAGGGAAAGAGAAAGAGAGAGAAGGGATGGGAGGAATAGAAAGAGAAGGGAAAGAGAGAAAGAGACAGAGAAGGGATGGGAGGAAGGGAAAGAGAGAGAAAGGGATGGGAGGAACAGAAAGAGAAGGGAAAGAGAAAGAGAGAAAAGGGATGGAAGAAAGGGAAGGGATGGGGGAAAGGGAAGAGAAAGGGTAGAGAAGGGAAAGAGAGAGAGAAGGGATGGGAGGAATAGAAAGAGAAGGGAAAGAGAGAGAAGGGATGGGAGGAATAGAAAGGGAAGAGAAGGAAGGAAGGAAAGAAAGAAAGAAAAGGGATGGGAGGAATACAAAGGGAAGGGGAAAGGGTATGCTGAAAGGGAAGAAAGGAAAGAAAGAATGTGAAGAGAAAGAAAAAGAATAAGGGGGAAAGTGAAAGGGAAGAAGAAAAGAAAGTAAAAATGAGAGAAAGAAACAGAGGAAGGAAGGAGAGAGCCTGCCCACCATTGCTCGAGTGCTGCCATGGAGACATGGTGAGAGCTGGAGAAGGGAGAAAGACGAGCACTGCTCCCAACGACACCTGGGCAATGCTGGGTATATAAATTAGGACGCTTATACATTGCCATGTAAAATCCAGGTTATATATAATCCAGTACAAAGCAGAGAATGTGGTGTATCTGATTTGATAACCTGGGTTATATGGCAGCATGTAAGTGGCCGTAGTGAGACATAAAGATGCCCTTTGTCCACCTCTGGCTGTGTGCCTCAATACCCAGAGAAGCAACTGTATGGTTTCTTCAGAGATGCCTGGATCTTACTCTCTGGGGCTGTTTATTTTCAGCAATCTGCCCAAAATCCCAATGTGCACATCTACAGTACCTTGATCAACGCTGCCGTGAAGAGACTGAACTATGCCTACCTGATAGAGATCCTAAAGGATATGAGGAACACCCAAGTCCCTCCAAACGAAGTGGTCATCCGCCAGCTGGAGTTCGCAGCCCAGTATCCGCCCCACTTTGATCGGGTTAGTTTTATTTTATTTATCGTGTCATCCGCAACCAGAACATTGTATTACATTTCTAACAGAACAAAATAAACAAACAGATAAAAAACCCCACAGATTTTGCAAATTTGGTAGCTGATTAAATGTCCTTTGACCAGTATCTGGCCACTTGGAGTGCCTCTGGTGTTGCTGCAAGAAGGCCTCCATTGTGCATGTGGCAGGGCTCAGGGTGCATCACAGCAGGTGGTCAGTGGTTTGCTCCTCTCCCCACTCGCATGTCGAGGATTCCACTTTGTGGCCCCATTTCTTAAGGTTGACTCTGCATCTCGTGGTGCCAGAGCGCAGTCTGTTCAGCGCCTTCCAAATCGCCCAGTCTTCTGTGTGCCCAGGGGGGAGTCTCTCATCGGGTATCACCCACGGATTGAGGTGCTGGGTTTGAGCCTGCCACTTTTGGACTCTCGTTTGCTGAGGTGTTCCAGTGAGTGTCTCTGTAGATCTTAGAAAACTATTTCTAGATTTAAGTTGTTGACATGCTGGCTGATCCCCAAACAGGGGATGAGCTGGAGATGTCTCTGCCTTGGTCCTTTCACTATTGGCTGCTACTTCCCGGCGGATGTCAGGTGGTGCAATACCGGCTAAGCAGTGTCATTACTCCAGTGGTGTAGGGCACAGACACCCTGTGATAATGCGGCATGTGTCATTAAGAGCCACATCCACTGTTTTAGTGTGGTGAGATGTGTTCCACACTGGGCATGTGTACTCAGCAGCAGAGTAGCATAGCGCAAGGGCAGATGCCTTCACTGTGTCTGGTTGTGATCCCCAGGTTGTGCTAGTCAGCTTTCGTATGATATTGTTCCTAGCGCCCACTTTTTGCTTGATGTTCAGGCAGTGCTTCTTGTAGGTCAGAGCATGGTTCAGGGTGACTCCCAGGTATTTGGGTGCGCTGCAATGCTCCAGTGGGATTCCTTCCCAGGTCACCCTCAGAGCTCGGGATGCTTGTCTGTTCTTAAGGTGAAAGGCACATTGTGTTTTAGATGGGTTGGGGATCAGCTGGTTTTCCCTGTAATAGGCAGTAAGAGCACCTAGAGCTTCGGAGAGCTTCTGTTCTACCATCTCAAAGCTCCCTGCTTGAGTGGTGATGGCACGATCATCAGCATAGATGAAACCCTCTGTCCCTTCTGGCAGTGGCTGGTCATCGGGTTAGTTAACTGATGTGGAAAATGCTTTGAAGACTTGAAACCAGGCAATATTGACATTGCGCTTTTGCACAAATGGTACTTCCAGGAAGAGTTTATTCTTGTTCTTTTTTCCTCTCGCAGTACAAAACAAAGGACCCGTATCTGGAGAGAATTGATGGCTTTCGGGCCTACTACTTCCGCTGGCTCAAGTGGATGGAAGCAGAAGAGACGCCGCACCCGTGGGCCAAATACAGAACGCCGAAGCAGCCGGAAATGAAAGACGATTCCGACGATGGCCAAAAGCACAGGAGTGAAATGGGGCAGTAGAATAAACACAGACGTTGATACTGTATTGCAGTTGTGTTATTTACAGAAATAGCAACCCATTGCAAAATTATTGTACTAACACTTCACATCACTTGTTTGTATACACAGGTAAAGATATGGCTGTAAAGCAGGTGTGGGTCAACTTGGGCTCTCCAGGTGTTTTGGACTTCAACTCCCACAATTCCTAACAGCCTACCGGCTGTTAGGAATTGTGGGAGTTGAAGTCCAAAACACCTGGAGGGCCCAAGTTTGCCCATACCTGCTCTAGGGCATCGATTACACAAGTCATGCTTCATTCCTAATGAGGAAAACTGCATAAAATTGAAATAATCGTATTCCTTTTCCCTTGTGTGATGAAGAAAAAAGATACAGGTAAACACAACCACTTAATAGGATGAGAGGTCGAATAGCCTGAGGTCCCGTCCCGTAAACCCCCCCCCCCCCCCGCCCCCGTGGAATGTATTCAATTTTGATCCAGTTTACAATCTGGCAGATTATGTTTCAGGAAGGCTAGCAAATTCTCAGGCCACATATGTTTTAATGAGCTGTGAGCCAAATGATTATACTGTGGACTGCTATAGCAATGCAAGTGAACGGGACATCCGGAGGGAGACCAAGGGGCTTGTTTATAAAGCTATTGTCCTCCCAACCTTGCTCTACACCTGCAAAACGTGGACTGTCTCCAGATGTCAACATTTAACACTGAAATACAATACCACCTGAGCTCTGCGAGTGCAGCATTTTTCCGAATGAAGCAGAGAGTGTTTGATGGCCGGGACATTTGTAGGGACACCAAGGAGCTTGTTTATAAAGCTATTGTCCTCCCAACTCTGCTATATGCATGCGAGACGTGGACTGTTTACAGACATCAACATTGACACCGAAATGCAACACTGCCTGAGCTCTGCAAGTGCAGCATTTTTCTGAATGAAGCAGAGACTGTTTGAGGACTGGGACATCCGTAGGGAGACCAAGGGGCTTGTTTATAAAGCTATGGTCCTCCCAAACCTGCTATACGCCTGCGAAATGTGGACTGTCTACAGACATCAACATTGACACCGAAATACAATACCACCTGAGCTCTGCGAGTACAGCATTTTTCCAAATGAAGCAGAGAGTGTTTGAGGGCTAGGACATCCGTAGGGAGACCAAGGTGCTTGTTTATAAAGTTATTCCCCTCCCAACCCTGCTATATGCCTGCGAAACGTGGACTGTTTACAGACATTAACATTGACACCAAAATGCAACACTGCCTGATCTCTGCAAGTGCAGCATTTTTCTGAATGAAGCAGAGAGTGTTTGAGGACCGAGATATCCGTAGGGAGACCAAGGGGCTTGTTTATAAAGCTATTGTCCTCCTACCCCTGCTATATGCCTGCGAAATGTGGACTGTACAGACATCAACATTGACACCGAAATGCAACAGCGCCTGAGCTCTGTGAGTGCAGCATTTTTCTGAATGAAGCAGAGAGTGTTTGAGGACTGGGACATCTGTAGGAATATCAAGGGGCTTGTTTATAAAGCTAATGTCCTCCCAACCCAGCTATATGCCTGTGAAACGTGGACTGTGTACAGATGTCACATGCAACTCCTGGAATGATTCCATCAGCGCTGCCTCCAGAAAATCCTGCAAATCTCTTGAGAAGACAAGCGGACAAATGTCAGCGTGCTGGAAGAAGCAAAGACCACCAGCATTGAAGCGATGGTCCTCCACCATCAACCAGCCACATTGTCCGGATGCCCGACCACCATCTCCCAAAACAGTTGCCCTACTCTCAATTCAAGAATGGAAAGGCAGGAAAAGAGATTTAAAGATGGGTTCAAAGCCAACCTTAAAAACTGGCATAGACACCGAGAACTGGGAAGCCCTGGCCCTTGAGCACTCCAGCTGGAGGTCAGCTGTGATCAGCAGTGCTGCAGAATTTGAATATGCACGAATGGAGGGTGAAAGAGAGAAACTTGCCAAGAGGAAGTTGGCAACTACAGCTCCCAAATGACAAAATCAATTTTTTTTTCTTGATGATCATTTCTTGGGTTGTTAGGTGTCTTGTGTCCAAATTTGGCGTCAATTCATCCAGTGGTTTTTGAGTTCTGTTAATCCCACAAACGAACATTACATCTTTATTTATATAGCTAAAGATCTGCTAAATGAGTTCCTTCTGAAACTGATGGCGTGAAAAATAACCACAGCAGCACAGAACCGTGCAAGGAGAAACAAACACGGCTTTATTTTAAAATAAAATGCGTACACAGGAAAGTCAATACACGCTACTTGCATTTACAATTCAGACGAATGCAGCACAGAGTGCCGAGGAGATCCATTCAGAGCAAAATAGTTACAAAAGGAAGGGTTGTAGCTCCTCCACACAGTCCCAGGTGTCGAGGCAGCCATTGGGGAACTTCTCTCAGAAGGGCGGGACTCCTTTCCAAGCGGCTTCATCCCGAGCAGCCCCTGCAGCCACAGTGAGTGCACTCAATTATTCGCCCCTGTGGAGTGAAAAGGGAACAAAACAGTATTTATTTCTCGTGTCAGGGCAACCAGTCAATTATATTACATTTCTAACAGAAGCAAACAAACAGACAAAATACAAAATTTGTGAGTTTGGTAGTGGATTAAATGTCCTTTGACCAGTCTCTGGCCCCTTGGAGTGCCTCTGGTGTTGCCGCAAGAAGGTCCTCCCTTGTGCATGTGGCAGGGCTCCTTGCATTGCAGCAGGTGGTCAGTGGTTTGCTCTTCTTCACACTCGCATGTCGTGGATTTCACTTTGTGGCCCCATTTCTTGAGGTTGGCTCTGCATCTCATGGTGCCAGAGCGCAGTCTGTTCAGTGCCTTCCAAGTCGCCCAGTCTTCTGTGTGCCCATTGGGGAGTCTCTCATTTGGTATCACCCACAGATTGAGGTTCTGGGTTTGAGCCTGCCACTTTTGGACTCTCGCTTGCTGAGGTGTTCCAGCAAGTGTCTCTGTAGATCTTAGAAAACTATTTCTAGATTTAAGTTGTGGACGTGCTGGCTGATGCCCAAACAAGGGATGAGCTGGAGATGTCTCTGCCTTGGTCCTTTCACTATTGGCTGCTACTTCCCGGCGGATGTCAGGTGGTGCAATACCGGCTAAGCAGTGTAATTTCTCCAGTGGTGTAGGGCGCCGACACTCCGTGATAATGTGGCATGTCTCATGAAGAGCCACATCCACTGTTTTAGTGTGGTGAGATGTGTTCCACACTGGGCATGCGTACTCAGCAGCAGAGTAGCATAGCACAAGAGAAGATTTCTTCACTGAAACAGTACAAGTCTTATTTATTTTTTCAATAGACCGAAAAGGCGATTGCTAATCTTGGAATCTATTGATTCGATTCAATAAATGGGACTACCAGTTGGATATAGGTGGGTCTATGCTGTTAGGATCCTGCCGTGAGTGCAAGAATTTGTTTATTTCTGGCTTCCATGAGTTTTAACTTCACTACGCTTGAGTGAGATATGACAAAATTCCAAAAAAAACCCCAGTTTTTAAAAAAAACCATGAAAGATTTAAAGCATGAGTAACTAAACTTATTTTCTGATTTAAAACTGAAACCAACCAAGTATCATTATCATTTTATCATCAAAAGTTGATGATACTAGGACTATGGCGCAGCTGCATTAAGATCACTTCTGACCACAAGCTCATGAGTCTGAAGCCAGCCCAGGTCGGAGTGAGCTTCCAACTAATTGTGTAGCTTGTTGTCGACTTTTGCAACCCGAAAGACAGTTGCATCTGTCAAGTAGGAAAATTAGGTACCACCTATGTGTGGGGAGGCTAATTTAACTAATTTACGAGGTAATAAAAAATCTCCAGCACAGCATGCAGGGAATGCGGAAGTACTTCATCAGTGTCACAGATGGACGATGAAAGCGACAGCTCCCCTAGCGGCCAGAAAAGTTAAATAGCCTCTGACTGTCTGTCTCTATCTGTTGTGTGTCTTTGGCATTGCATGTTTGCCATATATGTGTACATTGTAATCCGCCCTGAGTCCCCTGCGGGGTGAGAATGGCGGAATATAAATACTGTAAATAAATGTAAATAAATAAAAAACGTGGGGGGGGGGGTAATCTTATTTATAGCATTTTTTTTACCCCACTCTTCTCAACCCCTGGGGGGGGGGGGGGGGACTCAGAGCGGCTAACAAAAGGCAACAATTCAATGCCACAATCAATAACACAGTATAAAACCATAAATACATACAGAGTTAAAACAATAGCAATTAATTAACCAAATTATCATAACAGTCATTAAAACAAATACGCAGTCCACAAGCCCACTGATAGAACAATAAAGCCGTATCCTCATACATATCGTCTTGCCAGTCTATTTCCAGTCAAAGTCCTGCTTTATGTTTATTGTCCGAAAGCCTGGTCCCAAAACCAAGATTTTAAATTTCTTCCTGAAAGCCAGGAGGGATGGGATTGATTGTATCTCACTCGGAAGCGCGTTCCACAGGCGGGGGGCCACCACCGAGAAGGCCCTGTCTTGTCCCTGCCAGCCGCGCTTGTGATGTTGGTGGGAGCAAGAGCAGGGCCTTCCCGGATGATCTTAAATTACGAGGTGGGACGTGCAGGCAGATGCATTTGGACAAGTAAGTGGGCCAGAACTGTATAGAGCTTTATAGGTCAAAACCAGCACTTTGAATTGAGCTCGGAAGTGGACAGGCAGCCAGTGGAGCTGGCACAACAAGGGGGTGGTATGTTTCCTGTATGTAGCTCCTGTTAGTAATCTGGCTGCCACCCGTTGGACTAACTACAGTTTCCGAACCGTCTTCAAAGGCAGCCCCACGTAGAGTGCATTGCAGTAATCCAACCGGGATGTGACAAGAGCGTGGACCACCGTGGCCAGATCCGACTTCCCAAGGTACGGGCGCAGCTGGCGCACAAGTCTTAACTGTGCAAAAGCTCCCTTGGCTACCACCGAAACCTGGGGTTCCAGGCTCAGCGATGAGTCCAGGATCACACCCAAGCTGCGAACCTGCGCCTTCAGGGGGAGTGGAACCCCGTCCAGCACAGGCTGTAACCCTATGCCCTGTTCAGCCTTGCAACTGACCAGGAGGACCTTTGTCTTGTCTGGATTTAGTTTCAAACTGTTGTCCCTCATCCAGTCCGTTACAGCGGCCAAGCACCGGTTCAGGACTTGGACAGCCTCCTTAGTAGCAGGTGGGAAGGAGTAACAGAGTTGGACATCATCTGCGTACAGATGACACCGTACCCCCAAACTCTGGATGATCTCTCCCAACGGCTTCATGTATATGTTAAGCAACATAGGGGACAGCACTGAGCCCTGCGGGACCCCACAGTACAATGGCCGTGGGGTCGAGCAGGAGTCCCCTAGTGACACCTTCTGGGAGCGACCCTCGAGGAAGGACTGGAGCCACTGCAAAGCAGTACCCCCAAGACCCATTCCCGCGAGGTGTCCCAGGAGGATACCGTGGTCGACGGTATCGAAGGCTGAAGAGAGGTCCAGCAGAACCAACAGGGACACACTCCCCCTGTCCAGTTCCCGGCGAAGATCATCCACTAAGGCAACCAAGGCTGTCTCGGTACCATGTCCCAGCCTAAAGCCAGACTGCGCCAGAACCTTCCTAATGCCGCGACCCCTTAATACGGTTCCTCATGTGGTGGTGACCCCCAACCATAACATTATTTCCATTGCTACTTCACAACTGTAGTTTTGCTACTGTTCTGAATCGTCATGTAAATATCTGATATGCAGGATGTATTTCCATTCACTGGCCCAATTTGGCACAAATACCCAATACACCCAAGGTACAGGCGCAGCTGGCGCACAAGTCTTAACTGTGCAAAAGCTCCCTTGGCTACCACCGAAACCTGGGGTTCCAGGCTCAGCGATGAGTCCAGAATGACTCCCAAACTGCGAACCTGCGTCTTCAGGGGGAGTGGAACCCCGTCAAGCACAGGTTGTAACCCTATGCCCTGTTCGGCCTTGCGACTGACCAGGAGGACCTCTTATACCCCGCGTTGCCTTGTATTCTGGAATATACGGTATGAAAAGAGGGACATAATACTGGAAAAATTGCTGTTTTGAGCCAGTGAGTGTATTAGAAAGATGTGTTCTTACCACTTCCAGCTTGCCTTTGGGTACTCTGCAGATGCAGTTGGTCCCAAAGTTGGTATCTCTCGTTTGGATGCAGCGTAAGCAGCAGAGGTTTTCGTAACCTTGTTTCTTCCACTTGGCAATTAAGTTTTTGTCTGCGTATCCTTCTCTGATGCAATACTCATACAATTCTAGGCAGGACAGAGATGAAAAAAAAACAGAGCTCATAATATATCCTTTTTCTTGCTAACACGTAGAGCTAGGTAGGCAAGACATATGACATCTGCACCAGCCATTTCAAATATATGCATGTTCTTTTCACCAAGAAATCAAAAGGATGCTTGCCTCACCTCTACTGATGGCCTTCCTCTTATAGAAGAGATCGAAAATGTAGCGTGTTTTCTGATGGTGGATTCTGAAGATGGGCCAGAGGGACTCCACTTTCCTCTTCCCTTCATGGGGTTCGGTTTCAGCTGAGAGGGGAAAAAAGAAGCAGAAGGATGTTATATTTCCAGTTCAGTCCAGTTGATTACCTCTGGATTATGCCATCTTATCACATAGAAGGAAGAATTCAGTGACATACAAACTGGGATTACATTCTTACACAAATATATTCTTGGAAGTAGAATGAACCAACAATGTTTCCCGTGATCGAAATTCATACAAAAAGCACACAGGATCAGATCAAAACATTACAAAGTTCCCACAATGGCAATCACTGTCCCTTTAAGGCCCCTTCTACACTGCCCTTATTATTCCGGGATCTGATCCTGGATTACTGTATATACTCGAGTATAAGCCTAGTTTTTCAGCCCATTTTTTAGGCTGAAAAAGCTCCCCTTATACTTGGGTCAAAGTTATTTATTATTTTACTCTATTTATATTATTATTATTATTATTATTATTATTATTGCATTTTATAGGTTAACTTTATTATTATTATTATTATTATTATTACATTTATTATTTTACTCTTTATTATTATTGGAAAGATACATGTACATTGAAAAAGGTTAGAATAATGGTTTAGTCAGAGTTGGACAGTTCTATGTAAACATTAATAAACATTTAACCTACTGATGCTTCATTTAATGTAATGTTATTGGTATCTATTTTTATTTTGAAATTGACCAGTAACTTACATTTCCCACCCTCAGCTGATACTCGAGTCAATAAGTTTTCCCAGTTTTTTGTGGTAAAATTAGGTACCTCGGCTTATATTCGGGCCGGCTTATACTCGAGTATATATGGTATCTGCTTATCCCAGAATATATAGTAGTGTAGACTCATATAATCCAGTTCAAAGCAGAAAACTTGGGACCAGATCCTGGGATATAAGAGAAGTGTAGCAGGGGCCTCAGGCCCCTTCCACACAGCTGAATAAAATCCCACATTTTCTGCTTCTGAACTGGAATATATAGCAGTGTGAACTCAGATGACCCAGAGAACTTCCACATAGCCCTATATCCCAGAATATCAAGGCAGAAAATCCCACAATATCTGCTTTGAATTGGGTTATCTAAGTCCAGGGCCTTTTCCGTGGTGGCCCCCCAACTCTGGAACACCTTCCCCAAAGATCTTAGACAGGCCCCTACATTGGCAGTCTTCAGAAAGAACTTGAAGACCTGGCTGTTCCGATGTGCCTTCCCCGAATAGGAAAACTCCAATACCAAGTCCTATAAGCACTTTATTAGAATTGAGATTGCCGCACACTGCACACTGCACCTGCCCTATAACCCTTATATACTACCTGTCACATCAGCACTTTTAATCCTGTACCCATTACTCTGGTCCGGCCCAGTTTTATTGTGTTTATGGTGTATTGTTGATGGCTTGTGGTTTTGTTGTTTTTAATACTGCTTTAATTGTTTTTAATTTGCTTTAGGTTGTATTGTTATGTTGTGTGTCGAGGCCTTGGCCTTTGTAAGCCGCATCGAGTCCTTCGGGAGATGCTAGCAGGGTACAAATAAAGTTTTATAATAATAATAATAATAATAATAATAATAATAATAATAATAATAATGTGGGATTTCCTGCCTTGGTTGTGTGGAAGGGTCCCAAGTCTCTTTTAAGAGATAAAATTATTACTATTATTATTATTATTATTATTATCTTTATTTGTACCCCGCTAGCATCTCCCGAAGGACTCAATGCGGCTTACAAAGGCCAAGGCCTCAAAACACAACATAACAATACAAAACCTAAAACAAATTAAAAACAATTAAAGCAATATAAACAACAAGCAATAAACAATACACCAAGACACAATAAAACTGGGCCGGGCCAGAGTAATGGGTACAGAATTAAAAGTGCTGGTGTGACAGGTGATATGTAAGGATTATAGGGTAAGTGCAGTGTGCAGCAATCTTAATTCTAATAAAGTGCTTCTGGGACTTGGTGTTGGAGATTTCCTAATCTGGGAAGGCACATCGGAACAGCCAGGTCTTCAAGTTCTTTCTAAAGACTGCCAATGTAGGGGCCTGTCTAAGATCTTTGGGGAGGGTGTTCCAAAGTCGGGGGGTAGCATATAAATACAACAACTACTACTAATATTAATCAGAAACCCACAAGTAGAACATAAAAGCAATAGCACCCTCCAGGTGTTTCCTAACCCATGATACTGCGTCCAATACTGAAGTTTACAAATAACCTTTGCAAATAGTTGGAACTGAAAGTCTTACAATTTCAAATCTTGGATCTTCTGGAAGCGACACATATTGCCTCCTTCCAAAACCACCAAAGGATGCAATTGACATTTAGCGGAGCAAAAATGGGATTTCGGGGGTCTAGAGGTGTTGAAGGCCCCAAAAACCATTTCAAGGAACTGCATGCTCCCCATGCTCTATTCCGCTTTGGTTAGACCACATCAGGAATATTGTGTCCAATTCTGGGCACCACAATTCAAGAGAGATATTGACAAGCTGGAATGTGTCCAGAGGAGGGCGACTCAAATGATCAAGGGTCTGGAGAACAAGCCCTATGAGGAGCGGCTTAAGGAGCTGGGCATGTTTAGCCTGAAGAAGAGAAGGCTGAGAGGAGATATGATGAGGACCATGTATAAATATGTGAGAGGAAGCCATAGGGAGGAGGAGGGAGCAAGCTTGTTTTCTGCTTCCCTGGAGACTAGGACAGAATATAAATAGACTAGGAAGAATATAAATACTGTAAATACTATGAAACAGTGGCTTCAAACTACAAGAGAGGAGATTCCTTCTGAACACGAGGACGAACTGCCTGACTGTGAGAGCCGTTCAGCAGTGGAACTCTCTGCCCCGGAGTGTGGTGGAGGCTCCTTCTTTGGAAGCTTTTAAACAGAGGCTGGATGGCCATCTGTCAGGGGGGATTTGAATGCAATTTTCCTGCTTCTTGGCAGAAGGGGGTTGGACTAGATGGCCCATGAGGTCTCTTCCAACTCTAGGATCCTATGATTCTACGTAGCGCCAGGGCAAGACTTCGCCTATTTATGGTACTAGCGTGACCCACCCAAGTTACTGTTTCCCACCTCAACAGAAAACATTGGAAATATAGCAACTTAAGCTTGAAACCTGCAACTAAACAATCTATAAGCGTCTCTTACACAGAAGGCCCTTCTACACAGTCCTATATCCCAGAATATCAAGGCAGAAAATCCCACAATATCCATAATAATAATAAAAAAAACTTTATTTATATACCGCTCCATCTCCCCGAGGGAACTCAGAGCGGTTCCCAGGTAACATCACAAAACATACAAAGTAAAAACAACATAACCATAAGATTAACAAAACAAAAATATAAGCATAAAAATTGTCGCCATAACACACATATATTAAAATAATCCTGCCTGTTCAAGAATTAAGTGCAATGCTATGGCAAGCAAGAATCATATTAGGTAGGGGTCTGTGGCTGTTCATCTACTTTGAACTGGGTTATTTGAGTCCACACTCAGATAATGTGGGATTTCCTGCCTTGATATTCTGGGATATAGGGCTGTGTGGAAGGGCCCTGGGGCTCTCAGTCAGGCTAGAGTTTCATGGTGACAACCAAATACACACTCTGTGCAAGTGCTCACCTTCTCTCATTTTTTGATCCAGTTCATCTAAGGTGGGCTCAATTAATTCCCAACCATCTGGAGGAGGTTTTCTGCTTCTCTTCACTTTGGGCATCTCCTTGGGATCTGAAATGGGGAAAAAACGGCAATAAAACAAATGTCTTCATAGCAATATGAAGTACAACCATGTGAATGGTGGCTGGAGAGCTCACCAAAGGTTATGAGGAACAGAACTAGTGTGCCATCAAGATGACTCTTGTGGTGACGCTATCATAAAGATTTCTTAGCAAGAGATTTATTTGCAGGTGGTTCTCTACTCCCTTCCCCTAATAGTTATCTATATAAATAAAAATGTAATGTTCGTTTGTGGGATTAACAGAACTCAAAAACCACTGGACGAATTGACACCAAATTTGGACACAAGACACCTAACAACCCAAGGTATGTCCTTCACTCAAAAAAAATTGATTTTGTCATTTGGGAGTTGTAGTTGCTGGGATTTATAGTCCACCTACAATCAAAGTGCATTCTGAACCCCACCAACGATGGAATCGAACCAAACTTGGCACACAGTTCTCCCATGCCCAACAGAAAATACTGGAAGGGTTTGGTGGGCAGTGTCCTTTGGTTTTGGAGTTGTAGTTCACCTACATCCAGAGAGCACTGTGGACTCAAACAATGATGGATCTGGACCAAACTCTACACAAATACTCAATATGCCCAAATGTGAACACTGGTGGAATTTGGGGAAAGGGGAATCTTGACATTTGGGACTTGTAGTTGCTGGGATTTGTAGTTCACCTACAATTACAGAGCATTCTGAACCCCACCAACGATAGAATTGGGCCAAACCTCCCACACAAAACCACCATGACCACCAGAGTGGGCCACAGCAACGCGTGGCAGGGGACAGCTAGTTTTTTTTATAAATTTCCTACACCGATTTGAACAAATTAAATAATTTCTGTTGGGAACTAGGAAAATTGGGTTTATATATCTGTGAAATGTTCAGGGTGGGAAAATGAATTCCTGTCTGTTAGATCTAGGTGTCAATGTTTCAATAGGACACCTTGTTTATCGCGAGAGAATGCTCCCAGAACATGGCCATATAGTCCGAACAACCTATAACAACCCAGTGATTCCGGCCATGAAAGCCTTCGACAATAACAAGGTGCTTGTTTACAAAGCTATTGTTCTCCCAACCCTGCTATACGCCTGTGAAACATGGACTGTCTACAGACGTCACATGCAACTCCTGGAATGATTCCATCAGCGTTGTCTCCAAAAAATCCTGCAAATCTCTTGGGAAGAAGACAGGTGGACAAATGTCAGCGTTCTGGAAGAAGCAAAGACCACCAGCATTGAAGCAATGCTCCTCCACCATCAACTCCGCTGGACCGGTCACGTTTCTGGATGCCCAAGAAGGAAGCGTCTCCTGATTTCCTGGCCACAGTCTGCATCTGCAGTAATCTTTGCACCTAGAAATACAAAGTCTGTCACGGCCTCCACGTTTTGTCCCTCTATTTCCCAGTTGTCAATCATTCTTGTTGCCATAATCTTGGTTTTTTTAATGTTTAGCTGCAACCCAGCTTTTGCGCTTTCTTCTTCCACCTTGATTAGAAGGCTCCTCAGCTCCTCCTCGCTTTCGGCCATCAGAGTGGTGTCATCTGCATATCTGAGGTTGTTAATGTTTCTTCCAGCAATTTTCACCCCAGCTTTGCATTCTTCAAGCCCCGCACATCCTCACATGATGTGTTCTGCATACAAGTTAAAAAGGTTGGGTGAGAGGATGCAGCCTTGCCGTATGCCTTTCCCAATCTTGAACCAGTCTCCTGTTCCGTGGTCAGTTCTGACTGTGGCTCCTTGGTCCTTGTACAGATTCCTCAGGAGAGAGATAAGGTGATTTGGTATGCCCATCCCACCAAGAACTTGCCACCATTTATGATGAGCCACACAGTCCAAGGCTTCAGAATAGTCAATAAAACAGAAATAGAAATGGTATAGTACAGTATAGTAATATTGAATACTGATTTTGTATTATGCTGATAACATAATGGGACAGAGACTGTGCTGGTCTCCATCATGGATCACCTTCGATGCCAGCTTGACGAGGGCGGGTCAGCGCTGCTTGTCTTATTGGATCTCACAGCAGCATTTGACACACCGCCTTGCTGTTGCTGGAGTCAGGGGGAGAACTTTAAACTGGCTGTCCTCCTTTCTTCACAACCGTGGACAGCGAGTGGAGAGGGGAGGCCTGGTCTCTGAGAGGTCCCCTCTATCTATCTTGTGGGGTTCCTCAGGGGGCCATCCTCTCCCCTCTGTTGTTTAACATCTATATGCGACCACTTGCTCAGCTGGTTTGAGGTTTTGGGCTTGAGTGTTACCAGTACGCCGGGCAGTGGGGACGTCCAGCTGCCTACCCTGGATGGTGAGGCTACGCCCGTCATCGTTAGTCAAGAGTCTGGGAGTCCTTTTGGACCATCTGCTGAGGATGGAGGCCCAGGTCTCCGCTGTGAGCAGAACCGCCTTCTTTCCCCTGCGGCAGGCTAAACGGCTGGCCCCCTCCCTGTCCAGGGACGACCTGGCTACGGTGATCCAGGCCACGGTCATCTCAAGACTGGACTACTGTAATGCCCTCTACATTGGGCTTCCTCTGTCGGTGATCCGAAAGCTAAAGTTGGTACAAAATGCA
This sequence comes from Anolis sagrei, assembly GCF_037176765.1. Taxonomy (NCBI): domain Eukaryota; kingdom Metazoa; phylum Chordata; class Lepidosauria; order Squamata; family Anolidae; genus Anolis; species Anolis sagrei. Next base: position 4,111,911 of record NC_090035.1, read on the forward strand.
GCTGCTCGGCTTCTTGCGGGAATTCCGATGAGATGCCACATCACCCCAATCTGACTACAGCTGCATTGGTTACCCATTGAGCACAGGATCAATTTCAAAGGGATGGGACTCACCTTGAAGGCCTTGCATGCTCTGGGGCCGATGTACCTGAGGGACCGCCTCACCCCCTCCCAACCCCAGAGATCCCTCCGTTCTGAGGACCAAGATCTATTGGAAATTCCCAGTGTCAAGACCTTGCGTCTAACAGCAACCAGGCGCAGAGCCTTCACAGCAGTGGCACCATTGTTCTGGAATACTCTGCCACCTGAAGTCCGTGCCTTGCAGGACTTGTCAGCTTTCCACAGGGCATGGAAGACATACCTGTTTCGACAGGCCTTTGCTCTTTGATATTGCTGTTTTTAAATTGTTTTAAATTGCTTTTAAATTTTGTTAGATTTTAGCTATTCTTGTAAGCCGCTCCGAGCCCCAAGGGAGTGGCGGCATATAAGTTTGAATAATAAATAAAGAAATAATATACTGTACTTATATATATCTTGTAAGTCGCTCTGAGTCCCCTTCGGGGTGAGAAGGGCGGCATAGAAAAGTTGTAAATATAAATACCTATCCGACCGCATCTCTGCCTATGAACCCACCAGGAGTTTGAAATCTTCCGGGGAGACCCTGCTCTCGATCCCGCCTGCTTCTCAAGCTCGGCTGGCGGGGACGAGAGATAGGGCCTTCTCGGTGGTGGCTCCTCAGCTGTGGAACGCCCTTCCTACGGACATTAGACTAGCACCATCTCTAATGGTATTCCACAAAAAGGTGAAGACCTGGATGTTTGTGCAGGCGTTTGAGTAATTTAGTGCAATCTGGTAATGGAACATAGGAATGGAACAATGGACGACGAACCTGGACTACGCTTGGATGATGAGAAGATGGGTACGGTTGTTTTTTGTAATAATTGTGCATTGTAATGGCTTATTGGTAATTTATGGATAATGTGTTAAGTCAATTGTTATATGTTGTATGGAACCACTGCTGTTTCTACTGTTTTTACTGTTTGTGAACCGCTGTGAGTCGCCTTCGGGCTTGAGATACAGCGGTATATAAGCAAAGTAAATAAATAAATAATAATAAAGAAAGAAAGCCAACCTTACAAACTGTGGCATAGATACTGAGAGAAAACTGGGAATCCCTGGCCCTTGAGCGTTCTAACTGGAGGTCAGCTGTGACCAGCAGTGCTGCGGAATTCAAAGAGGCCTAAGAATTTGGATCGCCTAAGAAGACTCATTGAGATCCTGCTTTTTCTCTTAAAAAAAACAATTCAATACACAATGTAAGATCTTATTTTTTTAAAAGCCTACAAACACCAACAATAAAGAGGCCAAAGATCTCACCTGGGACTCAGCTCTTCCTTGCACACTTCCGCCTTTTCTGATTCCAACGTCGCGTCGCAGTGACGTCACTCAAGAAGGGGGGCTTTCTCCCATAACGTCACATATCCGCGTCGCTGCCTTTGGGAAATTTAAGGCCCCCCCTCTTAAAGATCGAGGTGTCTACTTCACTGCCCGATTCGAAATGTGAGTAAGTGTCTTCACATTTGTGTGTGTGTGTGTGTATTAAAGGAAACAGTTAGGAACATATATATATTTAATATATTTTAATTATATATATATATATATATATGTATAAAAGTTAGGATATATATATATATATATAATTAAAATATTATATATATATATATATATATATATATATATATTCCTAACTAAAATTAAATTTAATATTTTAGTTAGGAATATATATATATCTTAAATATAAATATATATTTAATTAAATAAATATATATATTTAATGTTTTAGTTAGGAATATATATATATCTTAAATATAAATATATATTTAATTAAACAAATATATATATTTAATGTTTTAGTTAGGAATATATATATATATCTTAAATATAAATATATATTTAATTAAATAAATATATATATTTAATGTTTTAGTTAGGAATATATATATATCTTAAATATAAATATATATTTAATTAAATAAATATATATATTTAATATTTTAGTTAGGAATATATATATATATATATATATATCTTAAATATAAATATATATTTAATTAAATAAATATATATATTTAATGTTTTAGTTAGGAATATATATAATATTCCTGCGTGACCGCATCTCCATCTACGAACCCGCACGCTCACTCCGATCATCTGGGGAGGCCCTGCTCGTGATCCCACCCACGTCGCAAGCGCGCTTGGTGGGGACACGGGACAGGGCCTTTTCTGTGGCGGCCCCCCGACTTTGGAACGCCCTCCCAAAAGATCTTCGACAGGCCCCTACTTTGGCAGTTTTCAGAAAGAATCTAAAAACTTGGCTGTTCCGTTGTGCCTTCTCAGACTAGGAATTCCCCATCGCCAAGCCCTAGATGCACTTTAGTAGAACAAGATCGCTGCACACCGCACTTATCTAATCCTACGTTCCTCCTGCCATCTCAGCACTTTTAACCTTGTACCCATTGCTCTGGCCGGCCCAGTTTTAAAGTGTCCGACGTATTGTTACTGTTGTTGTTACTGCTTAACTATTTGATTTGCTTCTGTGTCATTGTTGTGTTATGATGTGTTGTATTGTGTTTTGAGGCTTCGGCCTATGTGAGCCGCATCGAGTCCTTCGGGAGATGCTAGCGGGGTACAAATAAAGTTAATAATAATAATAATAATAATAATAATATATAAGTTAGGAATATATATATATATATATATTTAATTAAATATATATATATATATATAATTTAGTTAGGAATATATATATAATTAAATAATAATAATATAGATATATATATAAGTTAGGAATATATATATATATATATATATAATTAAATATATATAATTAAATATATATATATATAATAATTTAGTTAGGAATATATATATAATTAAATAATAATAATAATAATATAGATATATATATAAGTTAGGAATATATATATATATATATAATTAAATATATATATATAATAATTTAGTTAGGAATATATATATAATTAAATATATATATTTAATATTTTAGTTAGGAATATATATAATATATATTTAATTGAATAAATATATATATATATAATATTTTAGTTAGGAATATATATATATCTTAAATATAAATATATATTTAATTAAATAAATATATATATTTAATAATTTAGTTAGGAATATATATATTCCTAAATATATATTCCTATATATATATATATATATAGGAATATATATATTTAGGAATATATATATTTAGGAATATATATATATATATTTCTAACTGTGTCCCTTAAGACACACAAACACACACAAAATGTGAACCCACTTCCTCACATTTCTAATCAGGCAGTGAAGTGGACGCCTCGATGTCTAAGAGGGGTCCTTAGGAGCGCGCCCTCGTGCCCAGTGGAGGGAAGAGGAAGAGGCCCCGGTTTCCGCTTCCGGGTCGCCCTTCCAGCCCAGGGAGTTGTGAGAGGGGGAAGGACTCTTCTGCTGCCGGAGCCGACGCCGCCATTATCATCCTCGCGATGCCCAAAGGAGGTGAGCCCGGGGAGGAGGAGAAGGCCGCGGAGGGGAACCCAGGCCCAGGCTGAGGCCTTCCTTCCAGGCCTTCCTCCCTTCCACTATGATTATGATGATTATTGTTATGATTTATTCATCTGTTCCTCGCTTTTCTCCTTGCAATGGCCTTGCAGCTTCAAAGCTTGGCTGGTTGCTGCCTGAAATGCCAAGTTTATTCCTCGCTATCCTCCCCTGAGTGGGCTTCAAAGCATTGAATGGCCTTGCAGCTTCAAAGCTTGGCTGGTTGCTACCTGAAATGCCAAAAAACACGGGAATTCCAGACAATAAACAATTAGGGCCAGCTAACCACCTCCCAACAAAGGATTCCCCCTCCTCCCAGGCAGGAAGCAGCCAGGCTTTGAAGCTGCAAGGCTATTCAGTGCTAATCAGGATGGTTGCTGCCTGAAATGCCAAAAAACACGGGAATTCCGGACAATAAACAATTAGGGCCAGCTAACCACCTTTTAATAAAGGAGTTTTTTCCCCAGGCAGGAAGCAGCCAGGCTTTGAAGCTGCAAGGCTATTCAGCGCTAATCAGGATGGTTGTTGCCTGAAATGCCAAAAACACGGGAATCCCAGACAATAAACTATTAGGGCCAGCTAACCACCTTTTAATAAAGGGATTTTTTTCCCCAGGCAGGAAACCGCCAAGCTTTGAAGCTGCAAGGCTATTCAGTGCTAATCAGGATGGTTGTTGCCTGAAGTGCCAAAAACAGGGCAATTCCGGACAATAAACAATTAGGGCCAGCTAACCACCTTTAAATAAAGGATTTTTTCCCAGGCAGGAAGTAGCCAGGCTTTGAAGTTGCAAGGCTATTCAGTGCTAATCCGGATGGCCAACTGCAACATTCACACTTGCCTCCAACAGACAAGAGTTCTTTCTCCCACCCTGGACATTATTCCACAGGTATATAAACCTCACTTGCCTGGTTTGCAGCAGACTTCACAACCTCGGAGGATACCTGCCATAGATGCAGGTGAAACGTCAGGAGAGAATGCTTCTAGGACAGGCTGGTACAGTCCGGAAAACTCACAACAACCCAGGGATTCTGTCCACGAAAGCCTTCGACGTTAGAATCATAGAATCCTAGAGTTGGAAGAGAACTGGTGGGCCATCATCCAGTCCAACCCCATTCTGACAAGAACCAGGAAAATCACGTTCAAAGCATCCTCGACAGATGGCCAACAATGTGATGTGGCGGCAAAAAAAGCCAATGGGATTTTGGCCTGCATTAATAGGAGCATAGTGTCTAGATCTAGGGAAGTCATGCTACCCCTCTATTCTGCTTTGGTTAGACCACACCTGGAATATTGTGTCCAATTCTGGGCACCACAATTCAAGAGAGATATTGACAAGCTGGAATGTGTCCAGAGGAGGGCGACTCAAAAGATCAAGGGTCTGGAGAACAAGCCCTATGAGGAGCGGCTTAAGGAGCTGGGCGTGTTTAGCCTGAAGAGGAGAAGGATGAGAGGAGACATGATAGCCATGTATAAATATGTGAGAGGAAGCCACAGGGAGGAGGGAGCAAGCTTGTTTTCTGCTTCCCTGGAGACTAGGACGCAATGGAGCAATGGCTTCAAACTACAAGAGAGGAGATTCCACCTGAACATGAGGAAGAACTTCCTGACTGTGAGAGCCGTTCAGCAGTGGAACTCTCTGCCCCGGAGTGTGGTGGAGGCTCCTTCTTTGGAAGCTTTTAAACAGAGGCTGGATGGCCATCTGTCAGGGGTGATTTGAATGCAATATTCCTGCTTCTTGGCAGAAGGGGGTTGGACTGGATGACCCAGGAGGTCTCTTCCAACTCTTTGATTCTAGGATTCTGTGTAGACAGGAGACGAGAATCATGCTAGCAAAAGGAAGCTCACTTCCTGCTTTTTTCTGATGACATTGTTTTACTGGTTGTACAGGTAAACTCTTTTTCAATCACGTGGTTTCACTTTATTCACAGTATAAACAGAAAAAGAGGAAATAAATGTCCATTTACCAGACAGGCAGGATCACTTTTGGAAAAAGATTCACCACATCCAACAGTGTCAGTGTAATTTTATTTCATGGGTAGGGCTTGTGCTCCAGACCCTTGCTCATTTTAGTCATGGAAGTAATAATCATCATCATGATCACAAATGTGACTTCTTAGCCGCTTTTCCCAAGCCTCAAGGTAGGAGAAAATGCAATAGAGAAAAGCAGAGAGCTGCTTTCAGCACATTGATCATCTATCTATATCTATCTACCTATATCACCTACGGATGTGAGAGCTGGACCTTAGGGAAGGCTGAGCGAAGGAAGATCGATGCTTTTGAGCTGTGGTGCTGGAGGAAAGTTCTGAGAGTGCCTTGGACTGCGAGAAGATCCAACCAGTCCATCCTCCAGGAAATAAAGCCCGACTGCTCACTGGAGGGAAAGATACTAGAGACAAAGTTGAAGTACTTTGGCCACATCATGAGGAGACAGGAAAGCCTAGAGAAGACAATTATGCTGGGGAAAGTGGAAGGCAAAAGAAAGAGGGGCCGACCAAGGGCAAGATGGATGGATGGCATCCTTGAAGTGACTGGACTGACCTTGAGGGAGCTGGGGGTGGTAACGGCCGACAGGGAGCTCTGGCGTGGGCTGGTCCATGAGGTCACGAAGAGTCGGAGACGACTGAACGAATGAACAACAACATATCTTTTTAAAAAAGAAGGCTTGTTTGATTATGTCAGTAAAAAAGGAAGAACAAGGAAGCAGCAGGGCGTCTGCATGGAGAAGGTGTGATATGCTGACGGGATATTATGATTATATTAGGCACATCTAATCACCTCTCAACAAAAGAATGCCCCAGGTACTGCCAGGCCATCCAATGCTAATCAAGGTGGTCAGTTGAATCATTCACACCTAGCTCCAGCAGACAAGAGTCCTTTCTCCCACCCTGGTCATGCCACAGATATACAAACCCATTTTCCTAGTTCCAACAGACCTCAATACCTCTGAGGATGCTTGCCATAGATGGAGGCGAAGCGTCAGGAGAGAATGCCTCTAGAATATGGCCATATAGCCCGAAAAAAACCTACAACAACCTATTATGATTATGTTTATTTATACCACGCTTTTTCTCTCCATATGGAGACTCAAAGCAGCTCACAATTAAAAGCACTATAATACAACTTAAAATATACAAATCTTAAAACAGTATTAAACATTGTTAATATTAAAAACAATCCAAGTTAATTTGTTGTTGAAGGCTTTCATGGCCCAATCACCAGGTTACTGTGAATTTTCCGGGCTGTATGGCCATGTTCCAGCAGCATTCTCTCCTGATGCCCACATCTGTGTCAGGCATTTATTTATTTATTTATTTATTTGGTTTACTTTTACCCCTCCCTTCTCACCCCGAAGAGGACTCAGGGCGGCTTACACATCCAAGGCACAATTCGATGCCCGTAACATACAACAACAATAAAACAGAATAACGCAAATTAGCAAACAACAACAATACATTACATCTAAACCCGCTAAAACCAATAAAATTTCATACAAACCGATACAAACCAATTCCTCCTTATTGCCGGTCAATGTTCGCTATCTCATAGTTCAGAATTTCCTTCCACATTTATCAGTCCACATTTATCAGTCCTGCCGGTCCTATTTGTCTGGTTGTCCTTCCTAGTTAGCAGATTGCCCGAAGGCCTGGTCCCACAACCACGTCTTTACCTTCCTCCTAAAGGACAGGAGTGATGTCGATGCCCTGATATCCACTGGGAGTGAGTTCCACAGGTGAGGGGCCACCACTGAGAAGGCCCTGCTCCTCGTCCCCACCAGCCTCGCTTGGGAAAGCGGTGGAGTCAAGAGCAGAGTCCCCTCAGATGATCTTAAATTCCGTGGTGGGACGTAGAGGGAGATACGTTCGGACAGATATGCTGGACCGTAACCGTACAGGGTTTTGTAGGTCAAAACCAGCACCTTGAATTGGGCTCGGAACTGAACCGGCAGCCAGTGGAGCTGGCACAGCAGAGGGGTGGTGTGCTCTCTGTATGTCGCCCCAGTGAGCAGCCTGGCTGCCGCTTGCTGGACCAGTTGAAGTTTCCGAACCTTCTTCAAGGGCAACCCCACGTAGAGCGCGTTGCAGTAGTCTATTCGGGATGTAACAAGAGCATGGACCACTGTGGCCAGATCAGACTTCCCAAGGAACGGGCGCAACTGGTGCACAAGTTTTAATTGTGCACCAGTGAGGTTGTGAGGTCTGTTGGAAACTAGGCAACTGGGGTTTATATATCTGTGGAATAATGTCCAAGATGGGAAAAAGAACTCTTGTCTGCCATAACAGAGCACTTGATGAACCAGCCTGGGCACAGCATATGATTTGAGAACACAGAAATTCTGGACCACTCTTAACGACCACCATTTTAGACTACACAGAGAAGCCATTGAAATCCATAAGCATGTGGACAATTTCAATAGAAAGGAGACGCGATTGTGACAATGGGGGGACAATGAGCAGGGTCTCCTCAGATGATCTTAGGGCCCTAGGTAGATCGTAGTGGGAGATACATTCGGACAAGTAAACTGGGATATATGGGATATATTGAGGAAGGTGATCAGATCATGATATAAATAAACATGTTTAAATAATGTAGCAGTAAGGCCTTCTCGTGGACCAACCTGGGGGGTGGTCCAAATTGGGGGAGGGCTGAAGCCCCTCAAGCCAGGCCCCCCACCCCCCGGCTACATGCCTGCTCCAAGAGAATTAGTATTCTGCCTTTTAAAAAGACTGACTCCAAGGATTCTACCTTGATTAGCATTTGATTGCCTGACAGTGCCTGGAGCAATCTTTTGTTGAGAGGTTGTTAGGTGTCCTTGTTTGTTTCCTCTCTGTTGTTGTGCTGTTCTAATTTTAGAGTTTTTTAATAACAAAAGTAATGTTTTTCTTATTGCTTTTGTTATTGATATACTGTGGGCTAGGCCTCATGTAAGCCGCACCGAGTCCCTTGGGGAGATGGTAGCGGGGTATAAATAAAGTATTATTATTACTATTATTATAAGTTCTTCCATAGGTAACTTCAGAGTTCAACTGAGATGTGGAGAAAGGGCAGAATTGACTTCTTGAGCCCTGCAAGCCCCTCATCTCCTCTCTTTCCTCTCCTCTCTACAACTGAAATCAAATTTCACTCCCTTGAGGACTTTTAACAATGGCATTTAAGGGGATTGAGCTCTTTCCACTCTCCTTGTAATTGTACGATTGAGTCACTTGTTTCGGTTAGTTGCATCAGACAAAGCAAAGGCATCAAAGAGAGAGCGTTAGGAAAAGTTTCATTTCTGCCAAAAGTGGTGAAGTTTTGGAACCGTGCCTGCCACGTGGGAAGCAGCAGAGCGCTTGCTTTACCCAAGCAGTCAAGCCTACGTTTTCCATATGTTACCTCACAAATCCCAAAATCTCTCTCCCTAGATGTGTGCTAAGCTTTTGTGGACATACCTGACCACAGGGCCTCTCTTCCACATCATTTATCCACACTTAATCGGATCCTAACTACCAGTAGTTATAAATTGGGATCATTTCTCGTGCACAGTTATCATTGGTGATCCTTGGTAATTGCAAGTGAATCGGAGCTGTCTCTTTAAGACTGTGTCGCCCAGGGCTGTTTAGGAAATGATCTTTGGGGTGTTGTAGGTTTTTTCGGGCTATATGGCCATGTTCTAGAGGCATTCTCTCCTGACGTTTCACCTGCATCTATGGCAAGCATCCTCAGAGGTAGTGAGGTCTGTTGGAACTAGGAAAAAGGGTTTATATATCTGTGGAATGACCAGGGTGGGACAAAGGACTCTTGTCTGCTGGAGCTAGGCGTGAATGTTTCAACTGACCACCTTGATTAGCATATGATGGCCTGGAAGTGCCTGGGCTATATGGCCATGTTCTAGAGGCATTCTCTCCTGACGTTTCACCTCCATCTATGGCAAGCATCCTCAGAGGTTGTGAGGTCTATTGGAACTAGGAAAAAGGGTTTATATATCTGTGGAATGACCAAGGTGGGACAAAGGAATCTTGTCTGCTGGAGCTAGGCGTGAATGTTTCAACTGACCACCTTGATTAGCATTTGATGGCCTGGCAGTGCCTGGGGCAATATTTTGTTGAGACACAGAGCCCAAACACTAATCGAGGAACATGAAAGGCACTGCAGACTACTTCAACCAGAGAAGTCAGCCATAGCAGAGTGCCTGATGAACCAACCTGGACATAGCATATTATTACTTGAGAACACAGAAATGCTGGACCACTCTCACTGCAACCACCATGTCAGACTACACAGCGAAGCCATTGAAATCCACATGAAGCATGCAGACAATTTCAACAGAAAGGAGGAAACCATGAAAATGAACAAAATCTGGCTGCCAGTATTAAAAAACTCTAAAATTACAAGAGCAAAACAACAGAGAGGAAACAATCTGGGACATCTAATCACCTCTCAACAAAGGATTGCCCTAGGCACTGCCAGGCCATCAAATGCTAATCAACGTGGTCAATTGAAACATTCACACCTAGCTCCAGCAGACGAGAGTCCTTTGTCCCACCCTGGTCATTCCACAGATATATAAACCCTTTTTCCTAGTTCCCTAGGCCTCACTACCTCTGAGGATGCTTGCCATAGATGCAGGCGAAACGTCAGGAAAGAATGCTTCTAGAATATGGCCATATAGCCCGAAAAAACCTACAACAGCCCAATGATTCTGGCCATGAAAGCCTTCAACAATACATTGAAATGATCTTTCTTTCTTTCTTTCTTTCTTTTTACTCTGCCTGTCTGTTTCCTTGCTTGTCCTCACTGTCATAAGTTTTCTTAATGTGTCATTTTGAGTGTAAGAAGCTCTCTGCTATGTGTGCGACCATTTTTTGGTGGGCTACATACAGGCACGGAACAACAGACTGGTTCAAGATTGGGAAAGGCGTACGGCAAGGCTGCATCCTCTCACCCAACCTTTTTAACTTGTATTCAGAACACATCATGCGATGTGCGGGGCTTGAGGAATGCAAAGCTGGGGTGGAAATGGCTGGAAGAAACATTAACAACCTCAGATATGCAGATGACACCACTCTGATGGCCGAAAGCGAGGAGGAGCTGAGGAGCCTTCTGATCAAGGTGAAAGAAGAAAGCGCAAAAGCCGGGTTGCAGCTAAACGTCAAAAAAACCAAGATTATGGCAACAAGAATGATTGACAACTGGAAAATAGAGGGAGAAAATGTGGAGGCCGTGACAGGGTTTGTATTTCTAGGTGCAAAGATGAGTGCAGATGCAGACTGTGGACAGGAACTCAGGAGATGCTTCCTTCTTGGGAGGAGAGCAACGTCCAGTCTCGATGAAATGGTAAAGAGTAGAGACATCAGACTGGCAACAAAGATGCATTGCCTAGTCCAAGCCATGGTCTTCCCTGTAGTCACCTACGGACGTGAGAGCTGGACCTTCGGGAAGGCTGAGCCAAGGAAGAGAGATGCTTTTGAGCTGTGGTGCTGGAGGAAAGTTCTGAGAGTGCCTTGGACTGCGAGAAGATCCAACCAGTCCATCCTCCAGGAAATAAAGCCCGACTGCTCACTGGAGGGAAGGAGACTAGAGACAAAGTTGAAGTCCTTTGGCCACATCATGAGGAGACAGCAAAGCCTGGAGAAGACAATGATGCTGGGGAAAGTGGAAGGCAAAAGGAAGAGGGGCCGACCAAGGGCAAGATGGATGGATGGCATCCTTGAAGGGACTGGACTGACCTTGAGGGAGCTGGGGATGGTGACGGCCGACAGGGAGCTCTGGCGTGGACTGGTCCATGAGGTCACGAAGAGTCGGAGACGACTGAATGAATGAACAACAACAACAACAACAACATACAGGCAATCCACAAGTTACAAACAAAGTAGGTTCTGTGTATCGTCGAAGGCTTTCATGGCCGAAATCGCTGGGTTGTTGTAAGAAATATGAAATTAGTCACATTTAACCTCCTGCAATCCACAGTCTACCACAGGGCGTGATCAAAATTATCTCCCCAGTGGGAATGTTGAGCTTTGTCAGTAACATTATACAAGTGCGAGCATGCATGCATGCTAGAAATAGGCATGACAGCTACAGCTAGTAAAATTTGGTGGGTAATTAATTCAATGAAAGCTACCAGAATGCTCTAGAGCAGGCATGGGGAAACTTCGGCCCTCCAGGTGTTTTGGACTACAACTCCCACAATTCCTAACAGCCGGTAGGCTGTTAGGAATTGTGGGAGTTGGAGTCAAAAACACCTGGAGGGCCGAAGTTTCCCCATGCCTGCTCTAGAGTGAATAGACTATGGCTTTAAAACAGAGTTTACCTGCACAACCAGTGCAATGTTTTAACAAGGAGACCCTAATGAATACGTGTTTTTAATTGACTTTGTTATGGTTGTATATTGTCTGATTGTTTTTGTGGTGTTGAAATTGGATTTTATGGTCTTGGTACCAACTGTACACCGCCCCAAGTTGCCTGCGGGCAGAGAGGGACAGTATATAAATATAGTAAATAATAAATAAACAATGTCACCAGAAGAGCCGTTCAGCAGTGGAACTCTCTGCCCCAGAGTGTGGTGGAGGCTCCTTCTTTGGAAGCTTTTAAGCAGAGGCTGGATGGCCATTTGTCAGGGGTGATTTGAATGCAATATTCCTGCTTCTTGGCAGAATGGGGTTGGACTGGATGGCCCAGGAGGTCTCTTCCAACTCTTTGATTCTATGATTCTATGAAAGCAGGAAGTGTGTTTATACTGAACTGGATCAGTAATCTAATTCAGTATAATACAGCATCCTATGATCTTTGACAGTCATACAGCCCTTGTACACAGGCAGGTATGTGATGGATTCAGTTGCTTAAAAATTTGGACATGGATTACATCTGAATTTTTGTAATAATCGTCCTCATTATCACGTCACTCTGGGGACCCAAGCTTACAAACAACTGTCCTGAAGTTCGCAGACGACACCAAATTGGGAGGGAGAGCCAATACTCCAGAGGACAGGAGCAGGATTCAAAACCATCTTGACAGATTAGAGAGATGATTGGCCAAAACTAACAAAATGAAGTTCAACAGTGACAAATGCAAGATACTCCACTTTGGCAGGAAAAACAAAATGCAAAGATACAGAATGGGGGATGCCTGGCTCAAGAGCAGGACGTGTGAAAAAGATCTTGGAGTCCTCGTGGACAGGAAGTTAAACATGAGCCAACAATGTGATGTGGCGGCAAAAAAAAACCAATGGGATTTTGGCCTGCATCAATAGGAGCCGAGTGTCTAGATCTAGGGAAGTCATGCTCCCCATGCTCTATTCCGCTTTGGTTAGACCACACCTGGAATATTGTGTCCAATTCTGGTCACCATAATTCAAGAGAGATATTGACAAGCTGGAATGTGTCCAGAGGAGGGTGACTAAAATGATCAAGGGTCTGGAGAACAAGCCCTATGAGGAGCGGCTTAAGGAGCTGGGCATGTTTAGCCTGAAGAAGAGAAGGTTGAGAGGAGAGATGATAGCCATGTACAAATATGTGAGAGGAAGCCACAGGGAGGAGGAGGGAGCAAGCTTGTTTTCTGCTTCCTTGGAGACTAGGACGCAATGGAACAATGGCTTCAAACTACAAGAGAGGAGATTCCATCTGAACACGAGGAAGAACTTCCTGACTGTGAGAGCCGTTCAGCAGTGGAACTCTCTGCCCCAGAGTGTGGTGGAGGCTCCTTCTTTGGAGGCTTTTAAGCAGAGGCTGGATGGCCATCTGTCAGGGGTGATTTGAATGTAATATTCCTGCTTCTTGGCAGAATGGGGTTGGACTGGATGGCCCATGAGGTCTCTTCCAACTCTTTGATTCTATGATTCTATGATTCTATGAAACTTTCAGTGAGTGATTCTTTCAGTGAGTGTGATTCAGCGTGTGAAAAAGATCTTGGAGTCCTTGTGGACACCAAGTTAAACAGGTACCAACAATGTGATGCGGCGGCAAAAACCAATCCAGATCAAACCCAACGTTAAAATGTCCGTTCACCTTTCCCCGACCTCAGCGCCACAAGTGGTTTTGGGTTGCAATTCCCATTATTCCTAATCAATGGACTGGATGGCCCATGAGGTCTCTTCCGATTCTATGATTTTCCTAGTTCCCAACAGACCTCACAACCTCTGAGGATGCTTGCCATAGATGTGGGCAAAACCTCAGGAGAGAATGCTTCTAGAACATGGACATATAGCCCAAAAACCTACAACAACCCAGTGATTCTGGCCATGAAAGCCTTCGACAATACATTCATGTTGTCTTTAATAAACATGCTCAACAATTGTGATTGTTGAATTTTTCTGAGTAGTAAGACGGTTGGTCGGTCCTGAAAATATATGCTGCCCAAAAGCCTCTATATGAACACGCTGGGGCTTCTAAAAATCCTGGATAATCCTCATTAGAAAGGGATTAAAAGAGAAGCTGTGAAATGGGCCCCGGAGAGAGGTTGAAGTTAATAGTCGAATGTTTGTGTTCATGAGCCCTTTCACAAGCATGTATTAATTAGAGTATTTACACCACTTTTAACCCACAAAAGCTCTCATAGGATACAAACCCTTCCCATCTACCTTCCCCAGCTTGAATATCATGCAAGTTTCAGATGAAATTTCCCATAATGTTGAACACTAGTCATACTTGTTTTGGCTGATGGGAGTTGTAGTTAAAAATGTCTGGAGGGTACCAGATAGGGGAAGAAGGCTATTTTAGGCACAAGAATGAAAGGCAAGACCAGAAAAAGGAGTTTGGCTGAATGGGAATTTTACTAGAACGTAACTTCTAACTTACTTGACTACTTGAAACAATAGTAAGTCAGTATCATAGTTTTATGTATGTCTTTATTGGTATTTATTTATTTATCGTGTCAGGGGCAACCAGACAATTGTATTACATTTCTAACAGAACAAAACAAACAGACAAAACACAAAATTTGCAAGCTTGGTAGTTGATCAAATGTCCTTTGAGCAGTATCTGGCCACTTGGAGTGCCTCTGGTGTTGCTACAAGAAGGTCCTCCATGGTGCATGTGGCAGGGCTCAGGGTGCATTGCAGCAGGTGGTCAGTGGTTTGCTCCTCTCCACACTCGCATGTTGTGGATTCCACTTTGTGGCCCCGTTTCTGAAGGTTGGCTCTGCATCTCGTGCTGCCAGAGCGCAGTCTGTTCAGCGCCTTCCAAGTCGCCCAGTCTTCTGTGTGCCCAGGGAGGAGTCTCTCATTTGGTATCAGTCATTGATTGAGGTTCTGGGTTTGAGCCTGCCACTTTTGGACTCTTGCTTGCTGAGGTGTTCCAGCGAGTGTCTCTGTAGATCTTAGAAAACTATTTCTTGATTTAAGTCATTGAGGTGCTGGCTGATACCCAAACAAAGGATGAGCTGGAGATGTCTCTGCCTTGGTCATTTCACTATTGGCTGCTACTTCCTGATGGATGTCAGTGGTGCAATACCAGCTAAGCAGTGTAATTTCTCCAGTGGTGTAGGGCGCAGACACCCCGTGATAATGCGGCATGTCTCATTAAGAGCCACATCCACTGTTTTAGTGTGGTGAGATGTATTCCACACTGGGCGTGCGTACTCAGCAACAGAGTAGCATAGCGCAAGGGCAGATGTCTTCACTGTGTCTGGTTGTGATCCCCAGGTTGTCTTCATAGACCTGTCAGCGGCTTATGATACTGTAAAACACTGCCTCCTCCTGAGAAAAATGTATAATATGACAAAGAATTACCACCTCACTCGCCTCATAGGAAACCTGCTACAAAACAGGAGCTTTTTTGTTGAGTTCCGGGGCCAGAGAAGCAGATGGCGGAAACAGAAGCACGGCCTGCCTCAGGGGAGCGTGCTTGCTCCATCCATGTTCAACATCTACACAAATGACCAGCCACTGCCAGAAGGGACAGAGAGCTTCATCTATGCTGATGATCGTGCCATCACCGCTCAAGCAAGGAGCTGTGAGATGGTAGAGCAGCAATCATAAATAGAGTACAATAATAAATGTAATGATAACAATTATAAAATAAAATAATAAATGTAATAATAACAATAAAGTAAAATAATAATAATAATAATAATAAATAGAGTAAAATAATAAATGTAATAAAATAATAGTAATGACAGAGCAAAATAATAAATCACCTTGACTCGAGTATAAGCCGAAGGGGGCTTTTTCAGCCTAAAACAAGGGTTTAACTAGGCTTATACTCAAGTATATACAGTATATCAGTGTTTCACAACCTTCCTAATGCCATGACCCCTTAATACAGATCCTCATGTTGCGGTGACCCCCAACCGTAACATTACTTTCATTGCTACTTCATAACTGCAATTCTTCTACTGTTATGAATCGTAATGTAAGTTTCTGATGTGTAGGATGTATTTATATTCATTGAACCAAATGTAGCACAAATAGCTGATACATCCAAATTTGAATAGTGGTGGGGTTGGGGACGACGACTAATTTTGTGATCTGGGAGTTGTAGCTGCTGGGATTTATAGTTCACCTGCAATCAAAGAGCATTCTGAACTCCACCAACAATGGAATTGAACCAAACTTGGCACACAGAACTTTCATGACCAACAGAAAGTACTGGAAGGGTCTGGTGGGCATTGACCTTGAATTTGGGAGTTGTAGTTCACCTACATCTAGAGAGCACTGTGGAATCAAACAAGGGTGGATCTGGACCAAACTTGGCACGAATACTCAATATGCTCAAATGTGATCACCGTTGGAGTTTAGGGAAAAGAGACTTGACATTTGGGAGTTGTAATTGCTGGGATTTATAGATCACCTACAATCAAAGAGCATTCTGAACCCCACCAATGATAGAATTGGGCCAAACTTCCCACACAGAACCCCCATGAGCAACAGAAAATACTGTGTTTTCTGATGGCCTTTGGCGACCCCTCTGACACCCTCTCGTGGCCCCCCCAGGGGTCCCGACCCCCAGGTTGAGAAACACTGCAGTGTATTAAGAGAAGAGGATACCACTGAGTGGAGGAGAGGGAGAAAGGCAGTGGGATGCTTGGTGAGCTTCTAGCAAAAGCAAAGGAGCATGACAGAGCTTGTCCCTCCTCAGTGGAGAAGCTGGCATGCTCTTTTGAGTCTGGCAGCCTGGCTGATTGCTTTCATGAACATGGAGTGAGTTGGACTGCAGCTGTTTCTGCACCACACCCAGACTGGACGGCTTCCAGAGGGAGACTGCCAGCATTGCTTTACCGCATGCTGGCTTTGCCTTGGGAGGCAGGGTGTTGGGTTCTGCTTCCCTGGATGTGCTGAAAAACAAGAGAGAAAGGAGCCAGGTCTACCCATGAAAGAGGAAGATACTCCTTCCCAAAGATGTAGCAGGTCACCTCCAGATTGGACTACTGTAATGCACTCTACGTGGGGCTGCCCTTGAAGACGTCCTGGAAATTCCAATTGGTACAACGGGCAAGATTACTAACTGGTGCGACTTATAGGGAGCTGTCTACCCCCCTGTTTAAGGAGCTACACTGGCTGCCATTCATTTTCCGGTCCCAATTCAAGGTGCAGGTTCTTACCAACAAAGCCCTGAACCGTTTGGGACCCACCTACCTGCGTGACCGCATTTCCGTTTACAAAGTGATGGTACTTACCTTTAAGGCCTTGCATGGTCTGGGGTCGATGTACCTGAGGAATCGCCTCACCTCCTACCAACCCCAGAAATCCCCCCGTTCTGAGGACCAAGATTTGTTGGAAATTCCCAGTGTCAAGACCTTGTGTCTTACAGCAACCAGACGCAGAGCCTTTACAGCAGTGGCACCATCACTCTGGAATACTCTGCCACCTGAAGTCCGTGCCTTGCGAGACTTATCAGCTTTCCGCAGGGCATGGGAGACATACCTGTTTCGACAGGCCTTTGACTTTTAATATTGCTGTTTTTAAATTGTTTTTGAATTGTGTTAGATTTTAGCCTGTTCTTGTAAGCTGCTTCGAGCCCCAGGGGAGTGGCGGCATATAAGTTGGAATAATAAATAAATAAATAAATAAATAAATAAATAAATAAATAAAACCCGCACGGTCTCTTCGTTCATCTGGAGAGGCCCTACTCTCACTCCCGCCTCCCTCGCAGGCGCGATTAGTGGGGATGAGTTAGAGGACCTTCTCGGTGGTGGCCCCTCGACTCTGGAACTCACTCCCCAAGGACATCAGGCATGCCCTAACTCTGGCAGTCTTTAGGAGGAGCTTCAGGGGACCATCAGTTGGCCCAATCCCTTTACCTACATGACTCCACCATTGCCCAAGGCAGACTTGTTGGGTAGCTTTTTGGAAAGGATTACATTCTAAGTCCCAGAAATAAAAGCTTTAGCAAACCAGAAATGAGAAGTGATTCACTCTCAACCCTTTTGAATCTTACTTACTTAGGCGATCCCTCATATTCTGAGGGTGATGGTCCTCCAAGTGTAGTGTCCTGGCAGTGGGTCCGTAGGTGTCTGCGGAGCCCAATTCTTGACCTACATCTTCTCCCACAGTAAGGGCATTGGTTTCCAGATGGAAGGCGGTCCCAGTCGGGGTTGTTTTGATGCGCCTTCCTCCTGGCACGTTTCTCTCTTTCGCCCTCCATTCGTGCCTCTTCAAATTCAGCAGCACTGCTGGTCACAGCTGACCTTCAGCTGGAGTGGTCAAGGGTCAGGGCTTCTCAGTTCTCAGTGACTATGCCAGTGTTTTTAAGGTTGGCTTTAAGCTCATCTTTAAATCTCTTCTCCTGTCCTCCCACATTCCATTTTCTGCTCTTGTATTCAGAGTAGAGCAAGGGAAGTCATGCTCCCCATGCTCTATTCCGCCTTGGTTAGACCACACCTGGAATATTGTGTCCAATTCTGGGCACCACAATTCAAGAGAGATATTGACTCTAAGCTGGAATGTGTCCAGAGGAGGGCGACTAAAATGATCAAGGGTCTGGAGAACAAGCCCTATGAGGAGCGGCTTAAAGAGCTGGGCATGTTTAGCCTGAAGAAGAGAAGGCTGAGAGGAGATATGATAGCCATGTATAAATATGTGAAAGGAAGCCACAGGGAGGAGGAGGGAGCAAGCTTCCTTTCTGCTTCCCTGGAGACTAGGACGCAGAACAATGGCTTCAAACTACAAGAGAGGAGATTCCATCTTTACATGAGGAAGAACTTCCTGACTGTGAGAGCCGTTCAGCAGTGGAACTCTCTGCCCCGGAGTGTGGTGGAGGCTTTTTCTTTGGAAGCTTTTAAACAGGGGCTGGATGGCCATCTGTCAGGGGTGATTTGATTGCAATATTCCTGCTTCTTGGCAGAATGGGGTTGGAGTGGATGGCCCACCAGGTCTCTTCCAACTCTTTGATTCTAGCATTCTATGAACTGCTTTGGGAGATGGTGGTTAGGCATCTGGACAACGTGGCCGGTCCAGCAGAGCTGATGGCAGAGGACCATCGCTTCAGTGCTGGTGGTCTTTGTTCCTTCCAGGATGCTGGCATTTCCCCACCTGTCTTCCCAAGAGATTTGCAGGATTTTTTGGAGGCAACGCTGATGGAATCATTCTAGGAGTTATGGCTTACCTGGATTCTCATAGCCCACTTTTGTTGTTTCTGTCATTTCAGGTAGGAAAGGGGGCCACAAAGGCCGAGCACGGCAATACACAAGCCCAGAGGAGATCGATGCCCAACTCCAAGCAGAGAAACAGAAGGCCAAGGTAAGTGTCATCCAAAGTGGTCTTAACAGTCATGAGGGACAATGAGCCTAGCATTCCAACCTCCAGAGGATAGCAAGTGACCCATCCTGGGATAGTGGAGAAGGCTAAGTAGGCCTTCTTTCAGAGGCTGTTCCAGCCTTTACTTTATTCTCCACACATGAGCATAACATTATCATTGATAATGGCCTCACCGAGGTGTTTTTTTTTTTTTTATCGTGTCAGGGGCAACCAGACCATTGTATTACATTTCTAACAGAACAAAACAAACAGACAAAAAACACAAAGTTTGCAAGCTTCGTAGTTGATTAAATGTCCTTTGAGCAGTATCTGGCCCCTTGGAGTGCCTCTGGTGTTGCCACAAGGAGGTCCTCCATGGTGCATGTGGCAGGGCTCAGGGTGCATTGCAGCAGGTGGTCAGTGGTTTGCTCTTCTCCGCACTCGCATGTCGAGGATTCCACTTTGTGGCCCCATTTCTTGAGGTTGGCTCTGCATCTCGTGGTGCCAGAGCGCAGTCTGTTCAGCGCCTTCCAAGTCGCCCAGTCCTCTGTGTGCCCAGGGGGGAGTCTCTCATTTGGTATCACCCACAGATTGAGGTTCTGCGTTTGAGCCTGCCACCTTTGGACTCTCGTTTGCTGGGGTGTTCCAGCAAGTGTCTCTGTAGACCTTAGAAAGGTATTTCTTGATTTAAGTCGTTGATGTGCTGGCTGATACCCAAACAAGGGATGAACTGGAGATGTCTCTGCCTTGGTCCTTTCACTATTGGCTGCTACTTCCCAGCGGATGTCAGGTGTTGCAATACCGGCTAAGCAGTGTAATTCCTCCAGTGGTGTAGGGCGCAGACACCCCGTGATAATGCGGCATGTCTCATTAAGAGCCACTTCCACTGTTTTAGCGTGGTGAGATGTGTTCCACACTGGGCATGCGTACTCAGCAGCAGAGTAGCACAGCACAAGGGCAGATGTCTTCACTGTGTCTGGTTGTGATCCCCAGGTTGTGCCAGTCAGCTTTCGTATGATATTGTTTCTAGCACCCACTTTTTGCTTGATGTTCAGGCAGTGCTTCTTGTAGGTCAGAGCACAGTCCAGAGTGACTCCCAGGTATTTGGGTGCGCTGCAATGCTCCAGTGGGATTCCTTCCCAGGTAATAATCCTCAGAGCTTGGGATGCTTGTCTGTTCTTAAGGTGACAGATGGCACATGTCTGTGTTTTAGATGGATTAGGGATCAGATGGTTTTCCCTGTAATAGGCAGTAAGAGCACCTAGAGCTTCGGAGAGCTTCTGTTCTACCATCTCAAAGCTCCCTGCTTGAGCAGTGATGGCATGATCATCAGCATAGATGAAGCTCTCTGGCAGTGGCTGGTCATTTGTGTAAATGTTGAACATGGATGGAGCAAGCATGCTCCCCTGAGGCAGGCCGTTCTTCTGTTTCCGCCATCTGCTTCTCTGGCCCTGGAACTCAACAAAAAAGCTCCTGTTTTGTAACAGGTTTCCTATGAGGCGGGTGAGGTGGTCGTCCTTTGTGATATTAGACATTTTTCTCAGGAGGAGGCGGTGGTTCACGGTATCATAAGTCGCTGACAGGTCTATGAAGACAGCTCCTATGATCTGCTGCCTTTCAAAGCCATCTTCTATGTGCTGAGTCAGGTTCAGCACTTGCGATGTGCAGCTTTTGCCTTTCCTGAAGCCAGCTTGCTGTGGGATCAGACAGGGGTCTATTTTTTCCGTAATTCTATGCAAAATAAGTCTTTCCAGAACTTTGTAGAGGTGTAATAGGTTTATTTATAACCTGCCCTGTCTCCCCGAGGGGGCTCAGGGCTACCTTCTCTTCTCCCAGCTCAACATCCCCGAGGAGGAAAAGAGAAGAAAAGAAAGAAGGGAGGAAGAGAAGGATGGAAGGAAGGGAGGGTGGGAGGGAGGGAAGGAGAGAGCGAGAAAGAGAAGGAAGGAGGGAGGAAAGAGGAAAGGAAGGAAGGAAGGACGAAAGACTGGAAGAGAAGGAAGGGAAGGAGGGAGGGGAGGAAAGAAGGAAAGGATGGTGAGAGAGAAGAGGGCCTGAGGAAAGAGCCCAAGGGGCCGCCTCCAGCCCCCAGGCCTGTGTTTACCCATACCTGCTCTGTACTGTCTTCATGTTGATAGCCATCCTTCTATCACAGGAGGAAGAGGAGGAAGAGGAAGGAGGTGACGGGGCAACAGGTGAACCCAAGAAGAAGGAGAAATCGCTAGATTCAGATGAAAGCGAGGAGGAGGAAGATGAAGACTACCAGGTACCAAAAAGGTTTTCCTTCTATTCCATGAATATTCAGAACACAGGCTGCTTACCTTGGATTACTCTATTCAGAGGCTGACTCTCATGATGTTTTCTTTCTTTTTAAAATCATTTTAATACTGTAATGTTCTTGGCAGATTTGTGTATTTTTCTCTATTGATTTACACCACTGTAAAATTTGGGATCTGAGCAGTGCATTCTCTCTCTCTCCACACATGCACACACATTTTATACTGCAGGGGTAGTAGCTGTCAGTCTGAGGTAAACCTCAGTGGGAGAAAAGTCTTTGTCTGTCAGAAGGCCTCACAGCGTGAGATAGGCCTTAGTCTGTGAGAGAAGCCTCTATGTGAGGTAAGCCTTAGTCTATGAGAAGGCCAAGAGTGAGAAACTTTGGTGAGAGAAACCTCAGGGTGAAGGCCTCATGTGTAAAGCTGTGTGTAAAGTTCCTGCGTGAAGCTCCTGTGTAAGTTTGCTGCGAGAGGAAGCTTTGTGTGAGCGAAGCTGTTTATCTGGATGAGAAACAAGCCCAGCACGGAAGCAACGAAGGAAGTATAAACCTTGTTCTTGTAAATAGTGCAACCATATTATATTTTATTACAAAGAAGGAAGAGATGTGTTTTTGTTCTTTTGGTCACTTTGGGCTACTGGTGCTGGGTCACGCTACTGCTAACAAGTTACTCTGCTGTAGAGTTATGGGGAGGGTCTTTTGTGAATAAGCCCACTTGCCCAACAAAGGATATATGGTTTGAACCAGGGGTCCTCAAACTTTTTAAACAGAGAGCCAGGTCACAGTCCCCCAAACTGTTGCAGGGCCAGATTATATATATATATATATATATATTTAAAAATGAATGAATTCCTGTGCACACTACACTCCACAGGGCGAACAAATTGAAATTGAATCCAGACAAGACAGAGGTACTCCTGGTCAGTCGCAAGGCCGAACAGGGCATAGGGTTACAGCCTGTGTTGGATGGGGTCGCACTCCCCCTGAAGACGCAGGTTCGCAGCTTGGGAGCGACTCTGGACTCATCGCTGAGCCTAGATCCCCAGGTTTCGGCGGTGGTCAGGGGAGCTTTTGCATAATTAAAACTTGGGAAGTCTGACTTGGCCACGGTGGTCCACGCTGTGGTTACATCCCGTCTAGACTACTGCAACGCTCTCTACGTGGGCTTGCCCTTGAAGACTGCTCGGAAGCTTCAAATGGTCCAGCACTCGGCAGCCAGGTTGCTAACATGAGCGGCACTCAGGGAGCATACCACTCCTCTGTTGCGCCAGCTCCACTGGCTGCCAATCTGCTACCGGGCACAATTCAGAGTGCTGGCGTTAGCCCATAAAGCCCTAAACGGTTCCGGCCCTACTTACCTCTCCGAACGCATCTCCACCTACGAACCGACTAGGACATTAAGATCGTCTGGGGAGGCCCTGCTCTCGATCCCGCCTGCATCACAGGCGTGGTTGGCAGGGACGAGGGACAGGGCCTTCTCGGTGGTGGCCCCTCGGCTGTGGAATGCCCTACCTGTAGACATCAGACGGGCCCCTTCGTTGTTGGCGTTCCGGAGGTTCTTCGAACAAGCGTTTGGCTAAACAGTGCAATTGAATATAGGAATACGGTGCAATGGAACATAGGAACATGAAACAAAGGATTATGAGAATGGATTCTGATTTGTTGTTGAGGCGTTATGATAATGATTGTTTATTGATATTGATTGTTACGTATAATGTGTTTTGATTTCTTATGATACTGTCTTGATAATTTGTACTATGTAAACCGCTTTGAGTCGCCTAAGGGCTGAGAAAAGCGGTATAGAAATAAAGTAAATAAATAAATAATAATAAATAAATAATATAATACTACTAATAATACAATATTATAATTATATATATGATATTACATGTAATATTACTAATATTACAATATAATGGTACAGTAAATATAGTAATATATAATACTGATATTGTAGTATGCTAGTAATATAATACATTGTATTGTATTGTATTGTATATTGTATTGGGCATCCCAAGCCCCCTTCCCTCTCTCCTGAGGAATCTGACCAAGGACCAAGGAGCAACAGTCAGAACTGACCACGGAACAGGAGACTGGTTCAAGATTGGGAAAGGCGTCCGGCAAGGCTGCATCCTCTCCCCCAACCTCTTTAACGTGTATGCAGAACACATCATGCGAGGGTGTGCGGGGCTGGATGAATGCAAAGCTGGGGTGAAAATTGCTGGAAGAAACATTCACAACCTCAGATATGCAGATGACACCACTCTGATGGCCGAAAGCGAGGAGGAGCTGAGGAGCCTTCTAATCAAGGTGAAAGAAGAAAGCGCAAAAGCCGGGTTGCAGCTAAACGTCAAAAAAACCAAGATTATGGCAACAAGAATGATTGACAACTGGGAAATAGAGGGAGAAACCGTGGAGGCCGTGACAGACTTTGGATTTCTAGGTGCAAAGATTACTGCAGATGCAGACTGTGGCCAGGAAATCAGGAGACGCTTACTTCTTGGGAGGAGAGCAATGTCCAATCTCGATAAAATAATGAAGAGTAGAGACATCAGACTGGCAACCAAGGTCCATTGCCTAGTCCAAGCCATGGTATTCCCTGTAGTAACCTACGGATGTGAGAGCTGGACCTGAGGGAAGGCTGAGCGAAGGAAGATCGATGCTTTTGAGCTGTGTGTTGGAGGAAAGTTCTGAGAGTGCCTTGGACTGCGAGAAGATCCAACCAGTCCATCCTCCAGGAAATAAAGCCCGACTGCTCACTGGAGGGAAAGATACTAGAGACAAAGTTGAAGTCCTTTGGCCACATCATGAGGAGACAGCAGAGCCTAGAGAAGGGAATGATGCTGGGGAAAGTGGAAGGCAAAAGGAAGAGGGGCCGACCAAGGGCAAGATGGATGGATGGCATCCTTGAAGTGACTGGACTGACCTTGAGGGAGCTGGGGGTGGTAACGGCCGACAGGGAGCTCTGGCGTAGGCTGGTCCATGAGGTCACGAAGAGTCGGAGACAACTGAACGAATGAACAACAACAACATGTATATTTATCTAGTAAGCCACTCTGAGTCCCCTTCCGGGTGAGAGGGGCGGCATATTAATGTCGTAAATAAATAAGTACAATAATTAAAATTAAGAACAATTTTAACAAATATAAACATATTAGTAGTTTAATGGAAAGTGTGGACCTGCTTTTTTGGCTGATGAGATAGGGCTGTTGTTGTTGTTGTTGTGCGCTTTCAAGTCATTTCAGACTTAGGTTGACCCTGAACGAGGGCCGGGTAAATGACATTGGAGGGCCGTATCTGGCCCCCAGGCCTTAGTTTGAGGACCCCTGTTATACTGGGTAATAGGGAAGGTTATCTTGGAACTTAGACTTTTCTCCATCTAAGCTGCTTTTGAACATGGTGTGGGTTTTATTTTTGCATCCATCTTAGATCCTGATATTCTTCTGCTACGAACCCAACTGGGTCTTGTAGGGCAAGGTCTTTCTAGCATGGGGATGTCTTCAATTTTGCTCAAACTGCCTTCTGCAGATCATGACAGTCATCACTAACGCGTTGCCCCCTGTTTGGCTTCTCCCATTTTAGCCAAAGCACAAAGGAGTGGAAGGCATGATCGACATAGAGAATCCCAATCGTGTTGCACAGACGGCCAAAAAAGTCACTCAGATAGACATGGAGAGCCCCAGAGAATTGTCGCGAAGAGAGCGGTAAGAGGCTTCTGTCGTTCTTGTCTGGTGGTTCGCAAACGGTGTCCTGTGGGGTGCTTTGGGGTGGCCGGCCAAATCACCACAAGTGGTTTGCATGTTTTCCAGAGATGCAAGAGACAGTTCTGGCCCCGCAGTGCAGATTTGGGCTGTCTTGCTATGCAATTCCCTTGTGGAGTGCCTCATACTAACCACGGAGACCTTTTTCAGCCAATGGTCCTTGGGGCTGGAGATCGCATTCTTGAGTGCATGTCAAATGTGACACCCCTGAGCTGTGGCTTCTTCCCACTCACATCAAATAAGCCCTCTTTTTCTAAGCAAAGCCTTGCCGAAACAAGATTATATATTGCCATTTAGCCCCGCGCTGGCCCTGTTTCACACAGCGATGAAGCATATGCCTCAAGGAAGCACCGGGATTGTGGGGCAGCTGGCTGAGTGTCAGCTGCATTAAGATCACTCTGACCAAAAGGTCATGAGTTCGAAGCCAGCTCGGATTGGAGTGGGTTTCCAACCAATTGTGTGTAGCCTGTTGTCGACCTTTGCAACTCGAAAGACAGTTGCATCTGTCAAGTAGGAAAATAAGGTACCACCTTAAAAAAGTGTGGGGATGCTAAATTAACTGATTTATGAGGCCATAAAGAAGACTCCGGTAAAGCATTCCAGCGGGGAAGCATGCGGGGAATGCGGAAGTGCTTCATCAGCCTCGCAGATGGACGATGAAAGCGACAGCCTCTGTGAAATAGCCTCTGTGTATGTCTGTATATGTTTGTATGTCAAAAATTGGCATTGAATGTTTGCCATATATGTGTACATTATAATCCGCCCTGAGTCCCCTGCGGGGTGAGAAGGGCGGAATATAAAAGCTGTAAATAAATAAATAAGAAAGCCCACAATCAAGGCTTGAAAGTCAGCAAACAGTTCCCTGATTTTGCTCAAGTCTCAATTCCCCATCATCTGAGGAAATAAATACTTCTCTAACTATACAGACATCTATAAATACTGTGTCAATACACAAATGTCCTATTGCTATAATCTTCAGCAAAAAATACCAATTGGAATAATGAGGAAAATACCAAACTAACTCGTATAGTACACAAGCATGGGAAACAAACACAAAGGGACTATTTACAACAGTGTAACAAACATAATATTCAGGTATTGTCGAAGGCTTTCATGGCCGGAATCACTGGGTTGTTGTAGGTTTTTTCAGGCTGTATGGCCATGGTCTAGAGGCATTCTCTCCTGACGTTTTGCCTGCATCTATGGCAAGCATCCTCAGAGGTAGCGAGGTCTGTTGGAACTAGGAAGAAGGGTGGAATGACCGGGGTGGGACAAAGGACTCTTGTCTGTTGGAGCTAGGTGTGAATGTTTCAACTGACCACCTTGATTAGCATTTGATGGCCTGGCAGTGCCTGGAGCAATCTTTTGTTGAGAGGTGATTAGATGTCCTTGTTTGTTTCCTCTCTGCTGTTTTGCTGTTGTAATTTTAGAGTTTTTTTTAATCCTGGGAGCCAGATTTTGTTCATTTTCATGGCTTCCTCCTTTCTGTTGAAATTGTCCACATGCTTGTGTATTTCAATGGTTTGTCTGTGTAGTCTGACATGGTGGTTGTGAGAGTGGTCCAGCATTTCTGTGTTCTCAAACATTCACACCTAGCTCCAGCAGACAAAAGTCCTTTGCCCCACCCTGGTCATTCCACAGATATATAAACCCTTTTTCCAAGTTCCAACAGACCTCACAACCTCTGAGGATGCTTGCCACAGATGCAGGCGAAACGTCAGGAGAGAATGCCTCTAGGCCATGGCCATACAGCCCGAAAAAACCTACAACAACCCAGTGATTCCGGCCATGAAAGCCTTTGACAATACACGGAGATCTTTTTCTTCTGGAGCTAGGTGTGAATGTTTCAACTGACCACCTTGATTAGCATTTGATGGCCTGGCAGTGCCTGGGGCAATCTTTTGTCGAGAGGTGATTAGATGTTTGTTTCCTCTCTGTTGTTGTGCTGTTGTAATTTTAGAGTTTTTTTAATACTGGCAGCCAGATTTTGTTCATTTTCATGAAGCAATTGAAATCCACAAGAAGCATGTGGACAATTTCAACAGAAAGGAGGAAACCATGGCCCTATTTTAGTTCTTGTAGACCACCGTTGGTCCACGGACCACAGGTTGGGAACCACTGGTGTATGCGCATATGAAACGTGGAAAATAAAAGGCCATTGGTGCTTGTATATGGCCCAAAAACCCAAACCCCACACCCACAAAATTGCAAGGTATTTTTCCCCCTTCACTGATTTGCTTTCACCAAACAGGGAAGAAATTGAAAAACAGAAAGCGAAAGAGCGATACATGAAGATGCACCTCGCTGGCAAAACGGAACAGGCCAAGGCCGATCTCGCCCGATTAGCTATCATCCGGAAACAGAGGGAAGAGGCAGCGAAAAAGAAAGAGGAGGAGAGGAAAGGTAAGGCGCTCCGACTCCAATGCCTGGCTTGATCGGAACGGGTGGGTGGCCTTGGTCTGATGTTTGAGCCTCTTTGGAACGAGAGCATCTCCCTTACAATATACAAAATAATTAGGTTCTTGTGGGTTTTTTCAGACAAAAATAGGACAATGGGTTTATATATCTGTGGAATGGCTGGGGTGGGGCAAAGAGCTCTTCTCTGCTAGAGCTAGGTGTGAATGTTTCAACTGACCACCTTCATTAGCATTTGGAGGCCTGCCTGAGCCTGGGAAAATCTTTTGTTGAGAGGTGTTAAGATGTGCTTGCTATAGATGCAGGCGAAACGTCAGGAGAAAATGCCTCTAGAACATGGCCCTATAGCCCGAAAAAAACTCACAAGAACCTAGTGATTCCAGCCATGAAAGCCTTCGACAATACAAAATAATTGTTTGAAATTTTAATCCTTGAATCTGGCCCTGCTTATGGTGATCATTTTAATGTCGTCATGTTTTGATTTTATATTGCTGTGTCTTTTATATAAATTGGTTTTGTATTTTAGGTTATTTTACATTTTGATTTTCTGTTGTGTTTTTATGTTATACTAGCTGTCCCCTACCACGCGTTGCTGTGGCCCAGTCTGTGTATATGTGTTTGTGTGTGTATATATGTGTGTGTGTGTGTTTATATGTGTACATGCATATTGTGTATATGTGTGTGCTTGCTTGTCTATATGCATATTTGTGTGTGTATATGTGTATGTATATGTGTATATATATGTGTGTGTACATGCATGTGCGCATATGTATATGTGTAAATATATATTTGTGTGTGCATGTGTATATATGTCTGTATGTATATGTATGTGAGGGAGCCCCTGGTGGTGCAGTGGGTTAAAGCACTGAGCTGCTGAGCTTGTTGATCGAAAGGTCGCAGGTTCGATTCCGGGGAGCGGCGTGAGCTTCCGCTGTCAGCCCTAGCTTCTGCCAACCTAGCAGTTCGAAAACATGCAAATGTGAGTAGATCAATAGGTACCGCTACGGTGGGAAGGTAACGGCGCTCCATGCAGTCATGCCGGCCACATGACCTTGGAGGTGTCTACGGACAACGCTGGCTCTTCGGCTTAGAAATGGAGATGAGCACCACACCCCAGAGTCAGACATGACTGGACTTAATGTCAGGGGACTACCTTTACCTTACCTATATGTATGTGTGTGTTTGTGCATATATCTCTATATCTATATATCTATATATCTATATATCTATATATCTATATATCTATATATATATATATATATATATATATATATATATATGAGAATGTGTGCATGTGTATATGTATATATGGTGTATTTTTTGGGTTTTTACGTCTGCTCCGCTGAAGTTTTGTGTGTGTGTGTTTTTTAGGGGTGATGGACACTCGTTACACTGTTACACTCGTGACACCAAATTTGGTGTCAATTTGTCCAGTGGCTTTTGAGTTACGTTAATCCCACAAACAAACATTACATTTTTGGGTTGTTGTAGGTTTTTTCAGGCTATATGGCCATGTTCTAGAGGCATTTTCTCCTGACGTTTCGCCTGCATCTCTGGCAAGCATCCTCAGAGCTAGTGAGGTCTGTTGGACGTAGGAAAAAGGGTTTATATATCTGTGGAATGACCAGGGTGGGACAAAGGACTCTTGTCTGCTGGAGCTAGGTGTGAATGTTTCCACTGACCACCTTGATTAGCATTTGATGGCCTGGCAGAGCCTGGAGCAATCTTTTTATTATTATTATTGTTTAAATATTTTTAATATTTTAATGTATTGTTGTTTGTTTTATTATAATGACACAGTATGGTGTTTGTGAGGCTTTCCTGAGCCCCCCCCCCCCCCCCCCCTCAGAAGGGCGGGGTATAAATATAGGAAATGAATAAAACAATAAATAAATTTCCTGGCTAGGCCGCTGTCCGTAATGCAGCCGCTTTCAACTCCGTTCTCCTTCTCTATCCTGGTCATATTTATTTATTTAGAACTTTTATATACCGGTCTTCTCACCTCCGAGGGACTCCGGCCGGCTTACAACAAGGGGTTCATACACAAAAGTTTAAAAACACCACGTCAATTTATTTATTTATCGTGTCATCCGCAACCAGAACATTGTATTACATTTCTAACAGAACAAAACAAACAAACAAACAAATAAAAAAACAACAACACAAATTTTGCAAACTTGGTAGTTTATTAAATCTCCTTTGACCAGTATCTGTCCCCTTGGAGTGCCTCTGGTGTTGCTGCAAGAAGGTCCTCCCTTGTGCATGTGGCAGGGCTCAGGTTGCATTGCAGCAGGTGGTCAGTGGTTTGCTCTTCTCCACACTCGCATGTCGAGGATTCCACTTTGTAGTCCCATTTCTTGAGGTTGGCTCTGCATCTTGTGGTGCCAGAGCGCAGTCTGTTCAGCGCCTTCCAAGTCGCCCAATCTTCTGTGTGCCCAGGGGGGAGTCTCTCATCTGGTATCACCCACGGATTGAGGTTCTGGGTTTGAGCCTGCCACCTTTGGACTCTCACTTGCTGAGGTGTTCCAGCAAGTGTCTCTGTAGATCTTAGAAAACTATGTCTAGATTTAAGTCGTTGACGTGCTGGCTGATACCCAAACAGGGGATGAGCTGGAGATGTCTCTGCCTTGGTCCTTTCACTATTGGCTGCTACTTCCCAGCGGATGTCAGGTGGTGCATTACCAGCTAAGCAGTGTAATTTCGCCAGTGGTGTAGGGCACAGACACCCCGTGATAATGCGGCATGTCTCATTAAGAGCCACATCCACTGTTTTAGTGTGGTGAGATGTGTTCCACATTGGGCACGCATACTCAGCAGCAGAGTAGCACAGCGCAAGGGCAGATGTCTTCACTTTGTCTGGTTGTGATCCCCAGGTTGTGCCAGTCAGCTTTTGTATGATATTGTTTCTAGCACCCATTTTTGCTTGATGTTCAGGCGGTCTGTTCCACACTGGGCATGCGTACTCAGCAGCAGAGTAGCATAGCGCAAGGGCAGATGCCTTCACTGTGTCTGGTTGTGATCCCCAGGTTGTGCCAGTCAGCTTTCGTATGATATTGTTTCTAGCACCCATTTTTGCTTGATGTTCAGGCGGTCTGTTCCACACTGGGCATGCGTACTCAGCAGCAGAGTAGCATAGCGCAAGGGCAGATGTCTTCACTGTGTCTGGTTGTGATCCCCAGGTTGTGCCAGTCAGCTTTCGTATGATATTGTTTCTAGCACCCATTTTTGCTTGATGTTCAGGCGGTCTGTTCCACACTGGGCATGCGTACTCAGCAACAGAGTAGCATAGCGCAAGGGCGGATGTCTTCACTGTGTCTGGTTGTGATCCCCAGGTTGTGCCAGTCAGCTTTTGTATGATATTGTTTCTAGCACCCATTTTTGCTTGATGTTCAGGCAGTCTGTTCCACACTGGGCATGCGTACTCAGCAGCAGAGTATCATAGCGCAAGGGCAGATGCCTTCACTGTGTCTGGTTGTGATCCCCAGGTTGTGCCAGTCAGCTTTCGTATGATATTGTTTCTAGCACCCATTTTTGCTTGATGTTCAGGCGGTCTGTTCCACATTGGGCATGCGTACTCAGCAGCAGAGTAGCATAGCGCAAGGGCAGATGCCTTCACTGTGTCTGGTTGTGATCCCCAGGTTGTGCCAGTCAGCTTTCGTATGATATTGTTTCTAGCGCTCACTTTTTGCTTGATGTATAAAGATAATAATAATAATAATAAAAATAATAATAATAATAATAATAATAATAATAATAACGCATGGCAAGGGATGGCTAGTAATAAATACATTTCCTGGCTAGGACGCTGTCCGTAATGCATCCGCTTTCACTTCCGTTCTCCTTCTCCCCTCCCCTTTGTTTACCTCTCAAGCTAAAGACGACGCAACTTCGACAGGCAAAAGACTGCAGTCGCTTTCCCTGAACAAGTAAGTGCCGGCCGCCGCAGAGGAGAGGGGAGCTTGCAGAGACGCTGCCTGGCCGGCCACCCCCCCGCCGGGCGCTCTGCCGCATCCCAACCCGCACGGGGAGGCCGCACGGGGAAGGAAGCGCACCGCGCACCTCGGGGCGACGTCTCCACACTTTTAAAGAGACACTGACAGCAACACGTTTGTCTTCTTCTCCATCTGGGCACAGAAATCCATGGGGAGGTTGGGCGGGGGGGGGGGGTTTGTGGGAGGCAATGGGAGGAGGGCTGGGTTTGGGGAAATATTAATCTGTTTTGGTGCAGCATCGCCAGGGAACCGTAATTCTCCGTTCCTGGTCGGACACCGTAAACACAGAACGGGTCTAGATCGGAGATCTCATAATCCCGGGGAGAGGCGGGAGGGTACATTTTGGCAAGAAACTTTGGCAAAAGTTGGTAATATTGACAGGTATAGAAAGACAGACACAATTCCAGTAGTTTTGGCAAGAAACTTGGGCAAAAACCTATAGTTGGTAATATTGACAAGTATAGAAAGACACATTTCCACAATTCCAAAGTATACTGGGGGCTGTTTGTGGATCTGACCGCAGAGAGACCCAAAGTAAACAAAGCCTTACTATGTGGCTATTTGGGTCTCTACTCCCACTTTACATCCTCCCTTCGCCTATTTTGTTTTTCCAAAGCCATCCCAAATTGTGTTCCTTCTCCTTCCCAAAAAAAAAAGGGGGATAGTGGCTTTTTAACCGCAAAACAAAACCAGAGAACTCTTTTCTCGATTGTGTGACCTTGTTGGAAGAGATTCAAATTGGAAGCAAAACGTGTATATTTGGCTGAATAAAGTTTAAATTATCGTAAACAGTCCGGATTGTGTTCTCTGTCTAACAAGGTGTCCCGTCACGTCCTTCTCAGTGAAAATGGAGCTTAAGGTCATTCTTAGATGGGTGTTGGGTTCATATTGTCGGTCTTGTGATGTTGTGGTTAAGTGTGATGTTGTGGTTAAGGGCACAAAAAGGGTCCCATAAAAAGGACATATTATTCTTGCCATAGGCTTCGTCTGATCACTCACAAGTGCTGTCTACACACTTCCTGCATCTTCATTGCTCAGCAAACCTCCCAAAAAATTGGGAAACTGAGAAAAGCGTGATTACCGTATATACTCGAGTATAAGCCGACCCGAATATAAGCTGAGGCACCTATGCAGGTGCCATCTGCCCACTTTCTGCGTCTTCATTGCTCAGCAAACCTCCAAAAAAATTGGGAAACCGAGAAAAGCGTGATTACCGTATATACTCGAGTATAAGCCGACCCGAATATAAGCTGAGGCACCTATGCAGGTGCCATCTGCCCACTTTCTGCATCTTCATTGCTCAACAAACCTCCCAAAAAATTGGGAAACCAAGAGAAGCGTGATTACCGTATATACTGGAGTATAAGTCGACCCGAATATAAGCTGAGGCACCTATGCAGGTGCCATCTGCCCACTTTCTGCATCTTCATTGCTCAGCAAACCTCCCAAAAAATTGGGTAACCGAGAAAAGCGTGATTACCATATATACTCGAGTATAAGCCGACCCGAGTATAAGTTGAGGCACCTATGCAGGTGCCATCTGCCCACTTTCTGCGTCTTCATTGCTCAGCAAACCTCCAAAAAAATTGGGAAACCGAGAAAAGCGTGATTACCGTATATACTCGAGTATAAGCCGACCCGAATATAAGCTGAGGCATCTATGCAGGTGCCATCTGCCCACTTTCTGCATCTTCATTGCTCAGCAAACCTCCCAAAAAATTGGGAAACCGAGAAAAGCGTGATTACCGTATATACTCGAGTATAAGCCGACCCAAATATAAGCTGAGGCACCTATGCAGGTGCCATCTGCCCACTTTCTGCATCTTCATTGCTCAGCAAACCTCCCAAAAAATTGGGTAACCAAGAAAAACATGATTAGCGTATATACTTGAGTATAAGCCGACCTGAATATAAGCTGAGGCACCTATGCAGGTGCCATCTGCCCACTTTCTGCATCTTCATTGCTCAGCAAACCTCCCAAAAAATTGGGAAACCGAGAAAAGCATGATTACCGTATATACTCGAGTATAAGTCGACCCGAATATAAGCCAGGGCACCTGATTTTAGCACAAAAAATTGGGAAAACGTATTGACTCGAGTCTAAGCCGAGGATGGGAAATGCAACTGGGCAGTTTCAAAATAAAAATAGATACCAATAAAATTACATTATTTAAGACACCCGTAGGTTAACTCTTTTTGAATATTTACATAAAACTAAGGTAAGACTGTCCAACCATTCAAGACTGATTTTTTTTATTTTTTTATTTTTATTATTATATTTATTATTTTATTATTTATTATTTTATTATTTATTATTTTACTCTATTATTACACTTATTACTTTACTCTGTTATTACATGTATTGTTTTACTCTATTTTATTATATTTATTATTATATATTATATTATTATTTATTATTATATTTATTATTATATTATTATATTATTTTACTCTATATCATTATTATTACACTTATTACTTTACTCTATTATTATTATTACATTTACTGTTTTACATCTATTTTATTATTACATGTATGAATATCTACATAAAACTAAGGTAAGACTGTCCAACCATTCAAGACTGATTTATTTTTTATTATTTTATTATTATCTTTATTATTACACTTATTACTTTACTCTATTATTATTATTATTATGACATTTATTGTTTTACTCTATTTTATTATTATATGTATTCCTTTACTCTATTATTATTATTATATTTATTATTTATTATTCTTACTTTCTTCAGTGTAAATGTGCTTACATATCCTTCCAATAATAATAGAGTAAAACAATAAATGTAATAATAGAGTAAATTAATAAATGTAATTATAGAGTAAAATAATAAGTGTAATAATAAAATAGAATAAAACAATACATGTAATAATAGAGTGAAATAACACATGTAATAATAGAGTAAAATAACACATGTAATAATAGAGTAAATTAATAAATATAATAATAGAGTAAAATAATAAATGCAATAATAATAGAGTAAAATAAATGTAATAATAGAGTAAAACGATAAATGTAATAGAGTAAAATAATAAATGTAATAGAGTAAAGCAATAAATGTAGTAATAAAAATAGAGTAAAACAATAAATGTAATAAAGTAATAAATGCAATAATAGAGTAAAATAAATGTAATAATAGAGTAAAATAATAAATATAATAAGAATAAATGAGCAAAATAATAAATATAACAATAGAATAAAATAATAAACAAACATAGAGTAAAATAATAAATGTAATAATAGTAATAGAGTAAAATAATCTAAATGTAGTAAAATAGAGTAAAATAATAAAAATAATAATAAATGAGTAAAATAATAAATGTAAAAGAGTAAAATAATACACATAATAAACAGAGTGAAATAATAAATGCAATAATAATAATAATAATAATAGAGTAAAATAATCTAAATGTAGTAAAAAATAGAGTAAAATAATAAAAATAATAAGAATAAATGACTAAAATAATAAATGTAACAATAGAATAAAATAATAAACATAGAGTAAAAAAAATAAATGCAATAATAATAATAGAGTAAAATCTAAATGTAGTAAAAATAGAGTAAAATAATAAAAATAATAAGAATAAGTAAAATAATAAATGTAATAAGTAAAATAATAAACAATCATAGAGTAAAATAATAAATGCAATAATAATAATAGAGTAAAATAATCTAAATGTAGTAAAAATAGAGTAAAATGATAAAAATAATAAGGATCATTGAGTAAAATAATTCCTTTGCTGTGTGCATATGTGTGTATGCACATCGTAGAAATATACCCTCAACCATCCAAGGAAGGAGATGTGACACATTTCGTTGTTCCTACAGAAGCAAGATTTGCATTTTGCACAACTAATTATGACCAGCATTATTTATGTCTTTTATTGAGCAAAGGCTTAACATACATTTTTTTTTCCTTCTGACGTTTATGTGATCCACGAGGCACAGAAAAATCGCAAAAGCTTGTAGCTGTTGGGATTGTCTTTGTAGATTTGCAGTGCTGAGAGCTGGGACTTTCCTGGACTCCACACAGGGGAAGTGGTTACAGTTGTGGTCCTCACTTGAGCTGGAGGCCCTTCATAGCCGACTCCAAGCTCTGCAACAGAAATGCACATTAGCCAAAAAGAGTGGCAAAAGAAACAGACCCAGAAACAAATCCATCCACGTCCTGATACAGATACTATTGGTTTAGAATAGGGATATGACCTTGAGTTTGGGAGTTGTAGTTCATCTACATCCAGAGAGCACTGTGGACTTAAGCAATAGTGGATTTGGACCAAATTTGACACAGATACTCAAAATGCCCAAATGTGAACACTGGTGGAGTTTGGGGGAAATAGAGCTTGACATTTGGGAGTTGTAGTTGCTGGGATTTATAGTTCACCTACAATCAAAGAACATTCTGAACTCCACTAATGATGGAATTGGACCATAGTGGGAGTTGTAGTTCGCTCTACAGCCAGAGAGCACGCTGAACCCCACCAATGATGCATCCAGAGCAAACCTGCTCAACATAAGAAACTTTAAGAACTGATGGAGTTTATGGAGTTTCTCGGGCTTAACCTGGCATGATGGGTGTTGTAGTTCACCCACAACCTTATGCATTTAGTACAATTTTTAAAAACTGGCAATGCTGGGGTCCCAAGCTAGTAAAATTATAAAATACCACACTGGTACACAGAACTCCCCTGACCAAGAGAAAATACTGGAATGGTTTGGTGGGCATTGACCTTGAGTTTGGGAGTTGTAGCTCACCTGCATCCAGAGAGCACTGTGGAATCAAACAATGATGGATCTGCACCAAACTTGGCATGCATACCTGATGTGCCCAAATTTAAATGCTGGTGAAGTTTGGGGGAAATAGAACTTGAGAATTGAGAGTTGTAGTTGCTGGGATTTATAGTTCACCTACAATCAAAGAGCATTCTAAACTCCACAAACAATGGAATTGAACCAGACTTGGCACACAGAACTCCCATGATGAACAGGAAATACTGAAAGGGTTTGGCGGGCATTGACCTTGAGCTTGTGAGTTGTAGTTCACCTACATCCAGAGAGCACTGTGCACTCAAATAATGATGAATACTCAATATGCCCAAATGTGGACACTGGTGGAGTTTGGGGAAAATAGACCTTGACACTTGGGAGTTGTAGACACTGGGATTTTGAATACTGGTGGGATTAAAGGGGGATGGACCTGGGTATTTTGGAGTTGTAGGTACTGGGAAATATAGTTCACCAAACATCAATGAGCACTGTGAACTACATCAAAAATGGATGTGGACCAAACTTGGCACACAGAGCCCCCATGACCAGCAAAAAACAAGGTAGGTCTTTGGTGAAAATTTACCTTGATTTGGGGGAGTTGTAGTTCACCTATATTCCGACAGCACTGTGAATCCGAACACCGAAAGATCTGGACCAAACATGGCGCACAGATCTGATATGCTCAAATTTGATTACTGGAGGGGTTGGGGGGGGGGGGACTGACCTTCCTTTCTGGGAGTTGTAGTTCACCCACAACCAGAGAAAATGTGACCCCCACCGACAATGGACCTGGACCAAACTTGGCATACAGAACCCTCAGGACTAACTCAACTTACTGGAGGGGTTTGAGGGGACTGACTCGCCATGGTGGGAGTTGTAGTTCACCCTACAGCCAGAGAGCACTGAACCCTATAATGATGCATCCAGAGCAAAATTGCCCAACATGACAAACTTTAAGTACTGATGGAGTTTATGGAGTTTCCCAGGCTTAACCTGGCATGATGGGAGTTGTAGTTCACCCACAACCAGAGAAAATGTGACCCACACCGATGATGGACCTGGACCAATTTTGGCACACAGAACCCCCAAGACTAACTCAACCTATTGGAGGGGTTTGAGGGGACTGACTCACTATGGTGGGAGTTGTAGTTTAACCTAAAGCCAGAGAACACATTGAACCCCATAATGATGCATCCAGAGCAAAATTGCCCAACATAAGAAACTTTTAAGTAGTGATGAAGTTTATGGAGTTTCTTGGGCTTAACTTGGTAAGATGGGAGTTGTAGTTCACCCACAACCAGATAAAATGTGACCCACACCGACGATGGACCTGGACCAATTTTGGCACACAGAACCCCCAAGACTAACTCAACCTATTGGAGGGGATTGAGGGGACTGACTCACCATGGTGGGAATTGTAGTTCACTCACAGAGAAAATGTGATCTCCACCGATGATGGACGTGGACCAAACTTGGCATACAGAACCCTCAGGACTAATTCAACCTACTGGAGGGGTTTGAGGGGACTGACTCACCATGGTGGGAGTTGTAGTTCACCCTACAGCCAGAGAGCACACTGAATCCCACCGATGATGCATCTCAAGCAAAGTTGCCCAACATGACAAACTTTAAGTACTGATGGAGTTTATGGAGTTTCTCGGGCTTAACCTGGCATGATGGGAGTTGTAGTTCACCCACAACCTTATGCATTCGGTACAATTAAAGAGCTGAGTTTTTCAAATAACCTGGGCAAATTATAAAATACCAAGTAATGTATCATTAAAAATACTACATAAATTCGCTCTCGCATAGTTGGAAGATAAATAAAATTCAATATGACTGAAGACTTAAATAAGGGAAGTCTGAATATAAGCAACCGCACAATAGTAAGATCAAATAATGCACAGTCCACTGCAATTGAGCTCACCTTGATGTCCCAAAGGCTCATGCCCCCGTCCATTCCTGTGGTGCAGAACTTGGAGCAATTGCCTTTACCTCCAGCAATGACCGATATTTGGCTGAAAGGGAAAACGGCACGTAGATCAGACTGGAAGCCCTATGAGGAGCGGCTTAAAGAGCTGAGCATGTTTAGCCTGAAGAAGGGAAGGCTAACCAATTCTGGGCACCACAACTGAAGAGAGATGTTGACATGCTGGAATGTGTCCAGAGGAGGGCAACTCAAATGATAAAGGGTCTGGAGAACAAGCCCTATGAGGAGCGGCCTAAAGAGCTGAACACGTTTAGCCTGCAGAAGAGAAGACTGAGAGGAGACATGATAGCCATGTGTAAATATGTGAGGGGAAGTCATAGGGAGGAGAGGGGAAGCTTCCATTCTGCTGCCCTGGAGACTAGGACCCAATGGAACAATGGCTTCAAACTAGGCATTTCCACCTGAACATTAGGAAGAACTTCCTGACTGTGAGAACTGTTCAACAGTGGAACTCCTTGCTCTGGAGTGTGGTGGAGGCTCCTTCTATGGAGACTTTTAAACAGGCTGAGTGGCCGTCTGTTGGGGGTGCTTTGAATGGATTTTCCACCTGAACATTAGGAAGAACTTTCTGGCAGTGAGAACTGTTCAGCAGTGGAACTCTCTACCTCAAAGTGTGGTGGAGGCTTCTTCTATGGAGACTTTTAAAAAGAGGCTGGGTGGCCATCTGTTGGGGGTGCTTGGAATGGATTTTCCACCTGAACATTAGGAAGAACTTTCTGGCAGTGAGAAATGTTCAACAGTGGAACTCCCTGCCCCAAAGTGTGGTGGAGGCTCTTTCTATGGAGGCTTTTAAACAGAGGCTGGATGGCCATCTGTTGGGGGTGCTTTAAATGGATTTTCCACCTGAACATTAGGAAGAACTTTCTGACAGTGAGAACTGTTCAGCAGTGGAACTCCCTGCCCCAGAGTGTGGTGGAGGCTTCTTCTTTGGAAGCTTTGAAAGAGAGCTGGATGGCCATCTGTTGGGGGTGCTTTGAATGGATTTTCCACCTGAACATTAGGAGAACTTTCTGACGGTGAGAACTGTTCAGCAGTGGAACTCTCTGCCCCAAAGTGTGGTGGAGGCTCCTTCTATGGAGGCTTTTAAACAAGCTTTTTTGCACCTCCAAATTTGGCCTAAATGTCCCAATTATCAGTATTATGCAAGAGATAGGAAATAATATTTTTGCATAACTGATACAGGTTGCAAAATGAATAGGAATTGTGGGAGTTGAAGTCCAAAACACCTGGAGGTGGGGCTCAAGTTTGCCCAGGTGTGTTTTAATATCTGCTAAAGCTTTTTGCACCTCCAAATTTGGCCTAAATGTACCAAATATTGGAATGATGCAAGAGATGGGAAATAATATTTTTGCATCACTGATACAGGTTGCAAAACTCATAGGAATTGTGGGAGTTGAAGTCCAAAACACCTGGAGGTAGGGCTCAAGTTTGCCCAGGTGTGTTTTACTACCTGCTAAAGCTTTTTGCACCTCCAATTTTGGCCTAAATGTACCAAATATCGGAATGATGCAAGAGATGGGAAATAATATTTTTGCATCACTGATAACAGGTTGCAAAACCCATAGGAATTGTGGGAGTTGAAGTCCAAAACACCTGGAGGTGGGGCTCAAGTTTGCCCAGGTGTGTTTTAATATCTGCTAAAGCTTTTTGCACCTCCAATTTTGACCTAAATGTTCCAAATATCAAAATGATGCAAGATATGAGAAATAATATTTTTGCATCACTGATACAGGTTGCAAAACTCATAGGAATTGTGGGAGTTGAAGTCCAAAACACCTGGAGGGAGGGCTGAGGTTTGCCCAAGCCTGGGTTAATACCTGCTAAAGCTTTTTGCACCTCCAATTTGGGCCCAAACGTACCAAATATGAGAATGATGCAAGAGATGGGAAATAATATTTTTGCATAACTGATACATGTTGTAAAATTCATAGGAATTGTGGGACTTGAAGTCCAAAACACCTGGAGCGAGGGCCCAAGTATGTCCAGGCCTGGGTTAATACCTGCTAAAGCTTTTTGCACCTCCAATTTTGGCCTAAACGTACCAAATATCAGAATTATGCAAAAGATGGAAAATAGTATTTTTGCATAACTGATACAGGTTGCAAAACTCATGGGAATTGTGGGAGTTGAAGTCCAAAACACCTGGAGGGAGGGCTCAAGTTTGCCTAGGCGTGTTTTAATACCTGCTAAAGCTTTTTGCACCTCCAATTTTGGCCTAAACGTACCAAATATCGGAATGATGCAAGATATGGGAAATAATATTTTTGCATAACTGATGTTGTTGTTCATTCGTTCAGTCGTCTCCGACTCTTCGTGACCTCATGGACCAGCCCACACCAGAGCTCCCTGTCGGCCGTCCCCACCCCCAGCTCCTTCAAGGTCAGTCCGGTCACTTCAAGGATCCCATCCATCCATCTTGCCCTTGGTCGGCCCCTCTTCCTTTTGCCTTCCACTTTCCCCAGCATCATTCCCTTCTCCAGGCTTTGCTGTCTCCTCATGATGTGGCATTCAAAGGACTTCCACTTTCCCTCTCGTCTCCTTCCCTCCAGTGAGCAGCCGGGCTTTATTTCCTGGAGGATGGACTGGTTGGATCTTCTTGCAGTCCAAGGCACTCTCAGCACTTTCCTCCAACACCACAGCTCAAAAGCATCTCTCTTCCTTCGCTCAGCCTTCCCGAAGGTCCAGCTCTCACATCCGTAGGTTACTACAGGGAATACCATGGCTTTGACTAGGCAATGGATCTTGGTTGCCAGTCTGATGTCTCTACTCTTCACTATTTTATCGAGACTGGACATTGCTCTCCTCCCAAGAAGTAAGCGTCTTCTGATTTCCTGGCCACAGTCTGCATCTGCAGTCATCTTTGCACCTAGAAATACAAAGTCTGTCACGGCCTCCACGGTTTCTCCCTCTATTTTCCAGTTGTCAATCATTCTTGTTGCCATAATCTTGGTTTTTTTGACGTTTAGCTGCAACCCGGCTTTTGCATAACTGATACAGGTTGCAAAACTCATAGGAATGGTGGGAGTTGAAGTCCAAATCACCTGGAGGTGGCAATACCTGCTAAAGCTTTTTGCACCTCCATTTTTGGCCTAAACGTACCAAATATGAGAATGATGCAAGAAATGGGAAATAATATTTTTGCATCAGTGATACAGGTTGCAAAACTCATGGGAATTGTGGGAGTTGAAGTCCAAATCACCTGGAGGTGGCAATAGCTGCTAAAGCTTTTTGCACCTCCAATTTTGGCCTAAATGTACCAAATATCAGAATGATGCAAGATATGAGAAATAATATTTTTGCATCACTGATAACAGGTTGCAAAACTCATAGGAATTGTGGGAGTTGAAGTCCAAAACACCTGGAGGTAGGGCTCAAGTTTGCCCAGGCGTGTTTTAATACCCGCTAAAGCCTTTTGCACCTCCAATTTGGGCCTAAACGTCCCAAATATCAGAATTATGCAAGAAATGGGAAATATTTTTGCATAACTGATACAGGTTGCAAAACTCATAGGAATTGTGGGAATTGAAGTCCAAAACACCTGGAGGTAGGGCTCAAGTTTGCCCAGGCATGTTTTAATACCCGCTAAAGCCTTTTGCACCTCCAATTTGGGCCTAAACGTCCCAAATATCAGAATTATGCAAGAAATGGGAAATATTTTTGCATAACTGATACAGGTTGCAAAACTCATAGGAATTGTGGGAGTTGAAGTCCAAAACACCTGGAGGTAGGGCTCAAGTTTGCCCAGGCGTGTTTTAATACCTGCTAAAGCTTTTTGCACCTCCAAATTTGGCCTAAACGTACCAAATATCAGAATGATGCAAGAGATGGGAAATAATATTTTTGCATCCCTGATACAGGTTGCAAAACTCATAGGAATTGTGGGAATTGAAGTCCAAAACACCTGGCGGATGTTTTGGACCGCTCTTGCCGATCCTCAGGGGTGTCTCTGCGCCGGACACTTGCCTGATGCTGTTCTTGTGGAGCGTGTCCAGGGTGGCGTTGCTGGTGTCCGAGCTGGCCTTCTTGTCCAGGTTCTGGAAGCGCTCGCGAGCGGTCAGTCCTCGCTGGGAGCTCTGCTTGGGGAGGTCCATCTTGCCCGCAAAGGACAGCGCACCTTGCTGCTCGTCATAGGTGAACAGCATGGGGCAGCAGTCGTGGCCCTGCGGGGAAGAGAAAGCAGTGCGTGGCTCCAAAAGATGTGGCATCATTGAGGGCAAAGCTGTCTTCATAGACCTGTCAGTGGCTTATGAGACTGTCAACCACGGCCTCCTCCTGAGAAAAATGTATAGTATCACAAAGGACGACCACCTCACCCGCCTCATAGGAAACCTGCTACAAAACA
This sequence comes from Anolis sagrei, assembly GCF_037176765.1. Taxonomy (NCBI): domain Eukaryota; kingdom Metazoa; phylum Chordata; class Lepidosauria; order Squamata; family Anolidae; genus Anolis; species Anolis sagrei. The sequence continues at coordinate 4,154,728 of NC_090035.1, forward strand.
GGAGCTTTTTTGTTGAGTGCCAGGTGGTGGAAACAGAAGAACGGCCTGCCTCAGGGGAGCGTGCTTGCTCCATCCATGTTCAACATCTACACAAATGACCAGCCACTGCCAGAAGGGACAGAGAGTTTCATCTATGCTGATGATCGTGCCATCACCGCTCAAGCAGGGAGCTTTGAGATGGTTGGACAGAAGCTCTAGGTGCTCTTACTGCCTATTACTGGGAAAACCAGCTGATCCCCAACCCATCTAAAACACAGACATGTGCTTTTCACCTTAAGAACAGACAAACATCCCAAGTGGACAATTCCTGGACCACTCTCACAACCACCATGTCAGACTACACAGAGAAGCCATTGAAATCCACAAAAAGCATGCGGACAATTTCAACAGAAAGGAGGAAACCATGAAAATGAACAAAATCTGGCTACCAGTATTAAAAAACCCGAAAATTACAACAGCAGAACAGCAGAGAGGAAACAACCAGGCACATCTTAACACCTCTCAACAAAAGATTTTCCCAGGCTCAGCCAGGCCTTCAAATGCTAATGAAGGTGGTCAGTTGAAACATTCGCACCCAGCTCCAGCAGACAAGAGCTCTTTGCCCCACCCCAGCCATTCCACAGATATACAAACCCATTGTCCTATTTCCAACAGACCTCACTACCTCTGAGGACGCTTGCCATAGATGCAGGCGAAACGTCAGGAGAAATGCCTCTAGAACATGGCTCTGTAGCCCGAAAAAAACCCACAAGAACCTAGTGATTTCAGCCATGAAAGCCTTCGACAATACATTAAGCATCCCAAGCTCTAAGGATTATTACCTGGGAAGGAATCCCACTGGAGCATTGCAGCGCACCCAAATACCTGGGAGGAGTCACTCGGGACCGTGCTCTGACCTACAAGAAGCACTGCCTGAACATCAAACAAAAAGTGGGTGCCAGAAACAATATCATACGAAAGCTGACTGGCACAACCTGGGGATCACAACCAGACACAGTGAAGGCATCTGCCCTTGCGCTGTGCTACTCTGCTGCTGAGTATTCATGCCCAGTGTGGAACACATCTCACCACGCTAAAACAGTGGATGTGGCTCTTAATGAGACATGCCACATTATCACGGGGTGTCTGCGCCCTACACCACTGGAGAAATCACACTGCTTAGCCGGTATTGCACCACCTGACATCCGCCGGGAACTGGCAGCCAATAGTGAAAGGACCAAGGCAGAGACATCTCAATCAATGAAAGACTCCCCCTGGGTACACAGAAGACTGGGTGACTTGGAAGGCGCTGAAACAGACTGCGCTCTGGCACCACGAGATGCAAAGCCAACCTCAAGAAATGGGGCCACAAAGTGGAGTCCACGACATGCGAGTGCGGAGAAGAACAAACCACTGACCACCTGCTGCAATGCAACCTGAGCCCTGCCACATGCACAAGGGAGGACCTTCTTGCGGCAACACCAGAAGCACTCCAAGTAGGCTAATGAATCAGGAGAGAGGGAGGCGGGATGAGAGGGAAACAATGGATTCTTGAGAGGATTATGGATACTGGACAAAGGACATTTAATCAACTACCAAACTCACAAATTTTGTATTTTGTGTGTTTGTTTGCTTTGTTCTGTTAGAAATGTAATATAATTTGACTGATTGTCCTGACATAATAAATAAATAAATACGAAAGCTGACTGGCACAACCTGGGGATCACAACCAGACACAGCGAAGACATCTGCCCTTGCGCTTTGCTACTCTGCTGCTGAGTGTGCATGCCCAGTGTGGAACACATCTCACCACGCTAAAACAGTGGATGTGGCTCTTAATGAGACATGCCGCATTATCACAGGGTGTCCGCGCCCTACACCACTGGAGAAATTACACTGTCTAGCCCAGTGGTTCTCAACCCAGATGTCCCCAGATGTTTTTGGCCTTCAACTCCCAGAAATCCGAACAGCTGGTAAACTGGCTGGGATTTCTGGGAGTTATAGGCCAAAACACCTGTATTTTGGCCAGTATTGCACCACCTGACATCCGCCGGGAAGTAGCAGCCAATAGTGAATGGACCAAGGCAGAGACATCTCCAGCTCATCCCTTGTTTGGGTATCAGCCAGCAGGTCAACGACTTAAATCTAGAAATAGTTTCCTAAGATCTACAGAGACACTCGCTGGAACACCTCAGCAAGCGAGAGTCCAAAAGTGGCAGGCTCAAACCCAGAACTTCAATCAATGAGACTCCCCCCTGGGCACACAGAAGACCAGGCGACTTGGAAGGCGCTGAACAGACTGCGCTCTGGCACCACGAGATGCAGAGCCAACCTCAAGAAATGGGGCCACCAAGTGGAGTCCACGACATGCGAGTGCGGAGAAGAGCAAACCACTGACCACCTGCTGCAATGCAACCACATGCACCAGGGAGGACCTCCTTGCAGCAACACCAGAGGCACTCCAAGGGGCCAGATACTGGTCAAAAGGACATTTAAGCAACTACCAAGTTTTGCAAACTTTGTGTTTTGTTTGTTTGTACTGTTAAAAATGTAATACAACTGTCTGGTTGATAGTGACACGATAAATAAATAAATTTATGGCAAGCCTGTCCAGTCTGGAAAGGATGCAACAAAGGAAGGAGGAAATGCAAGGAAGGGAAAGCCTTGAATAGAGCGAAGGCCTGACTTACTGCGGCCACAAGCTTGTTCTCGGTGATGAAGGTCACAGCCAAGAGCGGGAGAGTCTCCGTGAACAGGGAAGCCACGCTACAGGAGAAGGAAGACACAAGAGCGATGGTTGGCACAAGCTCCGTGTTTTAGGAACCCATAGACATCAGTCTGCCATGGCATTCAGTTGACACACTTTCGGGAAAATTTGAGGATCACTGGTCATTGATAAGCGGACCGCAATGGGATGGTTAGCTAGTCCAAGGTCACAGCAACAACTGTTATAGAACTCCAATATGCTGATGACAACGTAGTCTGTGCACATTCAGAAGAAGACCTACAAGCCACTCTAAACACCTTTGCAGAAGCATAGAAGAAGCTTGGCCTGTCATTGAACATTTTATCCTTCCAATCTCACAGCTGTTGGCTCTGTTTGCAACGGGATGGTCAGCTCTTCCAAGGTCACAACAACAACTGTTATAGAACTCCAATATGCTGATGACAATGTAGTCTGTGCACATTCAGAAGACCTACAAGTCACTCTAAACACCTTCGCAGAAGCATACGAGAAGCTCGGCCCATCATTGAACATTTTATTTATCCTTCCAATCTCACAGCTGTTGGCTGTGTTTTAAAGGGATGGTCAGCTCTCCCAAGGTCACAACAACAGTTATAGAACTCCAATATGCTGATGACAATGTAGTCTGTGCACATTCAGAAGAAGACCTACAAGCCACTCTAAACACCTTCGCAGAAGCATACGAGAAGCTTGGCCTGTCATTGAACATTTTATCCTTCCAATCTCACAGCTGTTGGCTCTGTTTGCAACGGGATGGTCAGCTCTTCCAAGGTCACAGCAACAACTGTCATAGAACTCCAATATGCTGATGACAACGTAGTCTATGTGCATTCAGAAGAAGACCTACAAGTCACTCTAAACACCTTTGCAGAAGCATACGAGAAGCTTGGCCTGTCATTGAACATTTTATCCTTCCAATCACACAGCTGTTTGCAATGGGATGGTCAGCTCTTCCAAGGTCACAACAACAACTGTTATAGAACTCCAATATGCTGATGACAACGTAGTCTGTGCACATTCAGAAGACCTACAAGCCACTCTAAACACCTTCGCAGAAGCATACGAGAAGCTCAGCCTGTCATTGAACATTTTATCCTTCCAATCTCACAGCTGTTGGCTCTGTTTGCAACGGGATGGTCAGCTCTTCCAAGGTCACAACAACTGTCATAGAACTCCAATATGCTGATGACAACGTAGTCTATGTGCATTCAGAAGACCTACAAGCCACTCTAAACGCCTTTGCAGAAGCATACGAGAAGCTTGGCCTGTCATTGAACATTTTATCCTTCCAATCACACAGCTGTTTGCAATGGGATGGTCAGCTCTTCCAAGGTCACAGCAACAACTGTTATAGAACTCCAATATGCTGATGACAACGTAGTCTGTGCACATTCAGAAGAAGACCTACAAGTCACTCTAAACACCTTTGCAGAAGCATACGAGAAGCTTGGCCTGTCATTGAACATTTTATCCTTCCAATCACACAGCTGTTTGCAATGGGATGGTCAGCTCTTCCAAGGTCACAACAACAACTGTTATAGAACTCCAATATGCTGATGACAACGTAGTCTGTGCACATTCAGAAGAAGACCTACAAGTCACTCTAAACACCTTTGCAGAAGCATACGAGAAGCTTGGCCTGTCATTGAACATTTTATCCTTCCAATCACACAGCTGTTTGCAATGGGATGGTCAGCTCTTCCAAGGTCACAACAACAACTGTTATAGAACTCCAATATGCTGATGACAACGTAGTCTGTGCACATTCAGAAGAAGACCTACAAGTCACTCTAAACACCTTCGCAGAAGCATACGAGAAGCTTGGCCTGTCATTGAACATTTTATCCTTCCAATCACACAGCTGTTTGCAATGGGATGGTCAGCTCTTCCAAGGTCACAACAACAACTGTTATAGAACTCCAATATGCTGATGACAACATAGTCTGTGCACATTCAGAAGAAGACCTACAAGTCACTCTAAACACCTTCGCAGAAGCATGCGAGAAGCTTGGCCTGTCATTGAACATTTTATCCTTCCAATCACACAGCTGTTTGCAATGGGATGGTCAGCTCTTCCAAGGTCACAACAACAACTGTTATAGAACTCCAATATGCTGATGACAACATAGTCTGTGCACATTCAGAAGAAGACCTACAAGCCACTCTAAACACCTTCGCAGAAGCATACGAGAAGCTTGGCCTGTCATTGAACATTTTATCCTTCGAATCACACAGCTGTTCGCTCTGTTTGCAATGGGATGGTCAGCTCTTCCAAGGTCACAACAACAACTGTTATAGAACTCCAATATGCTGATGACAACTTAGTCTGTGCACATTCAGAAGACCTACAAGCTGCTCTAAACACCTTCGCAGAAGCATACGAAAAGCTTGACCTGTCAGCCTCAGGCCCTTTCCTTTTCCCCCTCAGCTTAAGCGGCTGAGGGGGAAAAAGAAAGGGCCTGAGGCCATTGGGAATGATGGGAGTTGGAGTCCACAACACCTTGAGGGCCAAAGTTGGCCCATGTCTGTTCTAACCGCAGTCCAGAGGTATTCCGCGCGCAATCCCCGCTTTGGTGCTCCTTACGCCATCTTCTTGTTGGCGTCGGCCAGGCAGACGGTGCTGTCGTGCCCGACCCAGGCAACCCGGTTGCCGCTCTCCGAGAAGCAGATGCTGTGGACCCATCCGCAGCTGCTGCCCGACTCGAACATGAGCTCCCCGAAGGGCATCTTGGAGCCCCAGGGGGTCGGCATGGGGCGCTCCTCCACCTCCTTGATGTAGGCAGAGAAAATCCTGCAAAGGAAGAGACGAGAGGGAAGCATTGCAAACCTGGGAAACCTACAAGATGCTTTCGAGGTAGCCTGGCCCCTGTTGCCTGGAGGCACCCTCTGTGGAATGATGTCCAGAGTGAGAGAAAGAGCCCTTGACTGTTTGAAGCAAGTGTGAATGTTGCAATTGGCAAACTTGAATTGCATCAAGTAGCCACGCGGCTGAAAAGTCAATCAGTGAGGGTATCTGCATAGAGATAGCCTGGCTGTTGTTGCCTGGAGGCACCCTCTGTGGAATGATATCCAGGGTGGGAGAAAGAACCCTCATCTGTTTGAAACAAGTGTGAATATTGGAATTAGCAATCTTGAATAGCATCAAGTAGCCACCAAGCTGCAAAGTCAATCAGTGAGGGTATCTGCATAAAGGCTGTTGTTGCCTGGAGGCACCCTCTGTGGAATTGTGTCCAGGGTGGGAGAAAGAACCGTTGTCTGTTTGCAGCAAGTGTGACTGTTGCAATTGGCAAGCTTGAATAGCACTCAGTAGCCTTGCAGTTGCAAAGTCAATCAGTGAGGGCATCTGCATAGAGGTAGCCTGGCCTCTACTGCCTGGAGGCACCCTCTGTGGAATGATGTCCAGGGTGGGAGAAAGAACCCTCATCAGTTTGAAGCAAGTGTGAATATTGGAATTAGCAAACATGAATAGCATCAAATAGCCAAATCGCTGCAAAGTCAATCAGTAGCAAGTGTGAGTGTTGTGATTGGTATGCTTGAATAGCACTGAGTAGCCATGAAGCTGCAAAGTCAATTAGTGAGGGTCTCTGTGTAGATGTACCCCAGATGTTGCTGCCTGGAAGCATCTTCTGTGGAATGATGTCCAGGGTGGGAGAAAGATCCCTTGTCTCTTTGAAGCAAGTGTGAGTGTTGCAATTTGCAAACTTGAATAGCATCAAGTAGCCATGAAGCTGCAAAGTCAATCAGTGAGGGCCTCTGCATAGAGGTAGCCTGGCCCCTGTTGCCTGGAGGCACCCTCTGTGGAATGATGTCCAAGGTGGGGGAAAGAACCCTTGTCTGTTTGAAGCAAGTGTGAATGTTGCAATTGGCAAACTTGAATAGCATCAAGTAGCCAAAACGCTACAAAGTCAATCACTGAGGGCATCTGCACAGAGGTAGCCCGGATGTTGTCGCCTGGAGGCATCCTTTCACAACTCCCAAACAGACAGGCTACCTCTATGCAGATGCCCTCACTGATTGACATGGCAACTGCAAGGATACTTAATGCTATCGAAGATCACTAATGCCCTCACTGATTGACTTTGCAGCCGTAAGGATAGTTAATGCTATTGAAGATCGCTAATGCCCTCACTGATTGACTTTGCAGCCGTAAGGATAGTTAATGCTATTGAAGATCGCTAATGCCCTCACTGATTGACTTTGCAGCCGCAAGGATAGTTAATGCTATTAATGCTCGCTAATGCCCTCACTGATTGACTTTGCAGCCGCAAGGATACTTAATGCTATTAATGCTCGCTAATGCCCTCACTGATAGACTTTGCAGCTGCAAGGATACTTAATGCTATTCAAGCTCGCTTATGCCCTCACTGACTTTGCAGCTGCAAGGATACTTAATGCTATTCAAGCTCGCTTATGCCCTCACTGATTGAGTTTGCAACTGCAAGGATACTTAGTGCTATTCGAGCTCGCTAATGCCCTCACTGATTGAGTTTGCAACTGCAAGGATACTTAATGCTATTCAAGCTCGCTAATGCCCTCACTGATTGAGTTTGCAACTGCAAGGATACTTAATGCTATTCCAGCTTGCTAATGCCTTCACTGATTGAGTTTGCAACTGCAAGGATACTTAATGCTATTCAAGCTCGCTTATGCCCTCACTGATTGAGTTTGCAGCTGCAAGGATACTTAATGCTATTCAAGCTCGCTTATGCCCTCACTGATTGAGTTTGCAACTGCAAGGATACTTAATGCTATTCAAGCTCGCTAATGCCCTCACTGATTGACTTTGCAACTGCAAGGCTATTTAAGCTTGCTAATTGCAACCTTCACACTTGCTTCAAATAGACGAGGGTTTTTTCTCCCACCCTGGACATTATTCCACAGGGATATATACAAACTCTCCTTGCTTCACTGACGACAGAACCTCTGAAGATGTCAATAGCCACAGATGCAGGCGAAACGTCAGGAGAGAATGCTGCTGGAACATGGCCACACAGCCTGGAAAACTCACAGCAGCCTAATAATACTTCTTTTGGGAACAGAAGGGCAGGTTAGCGATAAATAGCACCAAGGTATGTCACAAAGAGTTGTCTCTCTGCACAATGCAGGCGTTTCCTTGATGTTGAGCAGGAACCCGTTTCCTTGCAATTTCCATCCTTTTGGACAACGTGTGGGGAACGGAACCCGAGCTCACCTGCATTTGAAATCGCAGGATCCGGCGGCCAAGAGGACGTTGTTGGGGTGCCAGTCCAGGCTGAGGATGGTGGAGCGGATGGGCTTCTTGATGTGTTTGCAGACCCACCTGCCAAGACAGAGACAGGAGAGAAAACAATGCAACAGAGGAGGAGTTGTGGTTTTGCAAAGTCTTGTGCACCAAAAAACTACAACTCCCACGAATCCATAGCAGTTAAAGCAGGAATGGGCAAACTTTGGCCCTCCCTTCAGGTGTTTTGAACTCCAATACCCACGATTCCTAACAGCCTCAAGCCCTTTCCTTTCCCTCCTCAAGCCACTAAATGAAGGTCTCTGCATAGAGGTAGCCTGGCCACTGTTGCCTGGAGGCATCCTTCTGTGGAATTATGTCCAGGGCGGGACCAAGAACCCTTGTCTGCTTGCAGCAAGTGTGACTGTTGCAGTTGGCAAGCTTGAATAGCATTGAGTAGAGTCATGAAGTTTGCAAAGTCAATCAGTGAGGGTCTGTGCATAGAGGTCGCCTGGATGTTGTTGCCTGGAGGCACCCACTCTTTGGGAGTTGTGAAAGAATGCCTCCAGGCAACAACACCCAGGCAACCTCTATGCATAGAGTAGAGCCATGAAGTTTGCAAAGTCAATCAGTGAGGGTATCTGCATAGAGGTCGCCTGGATGTTGCTGCCTGGAGGCACCCACTCTTTGGGAGTTGTGAAAGGATGCCTCCAGGCAACAACACCCAGGCAACCTCTATGCATAGAGTAGAGCCATGAAGTTTGCAAAGTCAATCAGTGAGGGTCTGTGCATAGAGGTCGTCTGGATGTTGTTGCCCGGAGGCACCCACTCTTTGGGAGTTGTGAAAGGATGCCTCCAGGCAACAACATCCAGGCGACCTCTATGCAAAGACCCTCACTGATTGACTTTGCAGCTTTATGGTTACTCAGTGGTGTTGTCGTTTTGCAAAGTCTTCTGTGGAATGATGTCCAGGGTCTGAGCAAGAATCCTTGTCTAAGGCATTCATGGCCAGAGTCACTGGGTTGCTGTAGATCTTTTGGGCTGTATGCCATGTTCCAGAAGCATTATCTCCTGACGTTTTGCCTGCATCTATGCCAAGAATCTTCAGACCACTCAACCTTTGAGGATGTCTGCCACAGATGCGGGTGAAACGTCAGGAGAGAATGCTTCTGGAACATGGCCATACAGCCTGGAAAACCGACAACAACCCAACCCTTGTCTATTTGCAGCAAGTGTGACTGTTGCAACTGGCAAACTTGAATAGCACTGAGTAGCCATGAAGTTTGCAAAGCCAATCAGCGAGGGTCTATGCATAGAGGTAGCCAGGATGTTGTTGCTTGGGGGAATCCTTTCACAACTCGCAAAGAGGGTTGTTTCCAGGCAACAACATCCATGCTACCTCTATGCATATACCCTCACTGATTCACTTTGCAAACTTCATGGCTACTCAGTGCTATTCAAGCTTGCCAATTGCAACAGGCAACATTTCACAACTCCCAAATGGTGGGTGCCTCCAGTCAACAACATCCAGGCTACCTCTATGCATATACCCTCACTGATTGACTTTGCAGCTTTATGGCTACTCAGTGGAGTTGTCGTTTTGCAAAATCTTCTCTGCTAAATGGTGGGAGTTGGAGTCCCAAACACCTGGAGGGAGGGCCAAAGTTTGCCTTGTCCAGACTCACCAGTCGTTCTCTTGTTCGAAGTAGCAGATGGAAATGAGTCGGGAGCCGCTGCCGACGGCAAACTTGTTCTCCTTGGGCGACCACTTCACGCAACGTGCCGCGCGGTTGATCCGGAGGATGACCAGCGTCGGCTTCCAGGCGTTGCCTTTCAGCGTCCAGACGTAGGCGTTGCGATCCGTCCCGCAGGTCACTATCCGATTGCTCTCGGGGGCCCAGTCAATGCCTGGAAAGACCCATAAGGAGCAAAGGAATGGGGTTAAGTGGCAGAGCTGTACAAAGCTTTCGGAAGTGGGCATTGACTTTGGGTTTGGGAGTTGTAGTTCACTTACATCCAGAGAGACTGTGGACTCAAACAATGATAGATCTGGACCAAACTTGGCATGGATACTTAATATGCCCAAATGTGAACACTGGTGGAGTTTGGAGAAAATAGACCTTGACATTTGGGAGTTCTAGTTGTTGGGATTTATAGTTCACCTACAATCAAAGAGCATTCTGAACTCCACCAATGATGGAATTAAACTAGACTTGGCACACAGGACTCCCATTACCAAGAGAAAACACTAGAAAGAACTGATGGGCATTAACCTTGAATTTGGGAGTTGTAGTTCACCTACAATCAAAGAGCATTCTGAACTCCATCAACGATGGAATTGAATCAATTTGGCACACAGGACTCCCATTACCAACAAAAAACACTGGAAGGGTGTGTTGGGCATTGACTTTGAGTTTGGGAGTTGTAGTTCACCTACATTCAGAGAGCACTGTGTACACAAATAAAAAATATTTGGACTAAACTTGGCACAAATACTCAATATGCCCAAATGTGAACACTGGTGGAGTTTGGGGGAAATAGACCTTGACATTTGGGAGTTGTAGTTGCTGGGATTTATAGTTCCCCTACAATCAAAGAGCATTCTGGACTCCACCAATGATGGAATTGAACCAAACTTGGCACACAGGATTCCCATAACCAACAGAAAATACTGGAAGGGTGTGTTGGGCACTGACCTTGAGTTTGGGAGTTGTAGTTCACCTACATCCAGAGAGACTGGACTCAAACAATGCTAGATCTGGACCAAACTTGGCATGGATACTCAATATGCTCAAATGTGAACACTGGTGGGATTTGAGGGGAAAACAGACCTTGACATTTGGGAGTTATAGTTGCTGGGATTTGTAGTTCACCTACAATCAAAGAGCATTCTGAACCCCACCGGCTGTTAGGAATGGTGGGAGTTGAAGTTCTAAACACCTGGAGGGAGGGCCGAAGTTAGCCCATGCCTGCGCTAGAGGGCACTCTTGCCCACGTCAAGGAATGAGGAAGAAGAAGAAAAAAGAGGAGAAAGGATGAGACAGAGGAGGAGACAGAGAAGAAAAAGAGGGGAATGTATTTTAAATGGCTCTCACCTGAAAAGAAGGAGAAAGAGAAGGCAGAGGAGGAGAAAGAGGAGGAGGAAAAAGAGGAATGAGAAAGGGAAGAAGGTGGAGAAAGAGGAGGCGAAAACGGAGGAGATGGAGGAGGAAAAGGGGAATGTATTTTGAATTGCTCTCGCATGAAAAGAAGGAGAAAGGGAAGGAGATGGAGGAGAAAGAGAAGGAGGAAAAAGAGGAGTGAGAAAGGGAAGGAAAAGGAGAAAGAAAAGGAGAAAACAGAGGAGATGGAGGAGGAAAAGGAGAATGCATTTTAAATTGATCTCACCTGAAAAGAAGGAGAAAGAAAAGGAGGAAAAAGAGGAACGAGAAAGGGAAGAAGGAGGAGAAAGAGAAGGAGAAAACGGAGGAGATGGAGGAGGAAAAGGAGAATGTATTTTAAATGGCTCTCACCTGAAAAGAAGGAGAAAGAGGAGGAGAAAAAGAGGAATGAGAAAGGGAAGAAGGAGGAGAAAGAGAAGGAGGAAAAAGAGGAATGAGAGGGAAGAAGGAGGAGAAAGAGAAGGAGAAAATGGAGGAGATGGAGGAGGAAAAGGGGAATGTATTTTAAATTGCTCCCACTTGAAATGAAGGAGAAAGAGAAGGAGGAAAAGAGGAATGGGAAAGAGAAAAAAGGAGGAAAAAGAGGAATGAGAAAGGGAAGAAGGAGAAGAGAAGGAGATGGAGGAGAAAGAGGAGGAAAAAGAGGAAAGAGAAAGAGAAGGAAAAGGAGGAGAAAGAGAAGGAGATGGAGGAGAAAGAGGAATCATAGAATCATAGAATCATAGAATCAAAGAGTTGGAAGAGACCTCATGGGCCATCTAGTCCAACCCCCTGCCAAGAAGCAGGAATAGAGGAATAGAGAAAGAGGAATGAGAAAGAGGAAGAAAAGGAGGAGAAAGAGAAGGAGAAAACAGAGGAGATGGAGGAGGAAAAAGAAAATGTATTTTAAATGGCTCTCACCTGAAAAGAAGAGAAAAAAAAGAATAAGATTAAGAAGAAAGAGGAGGAAAACAAGGAATGAGAAAGAAGAGGGAAAAGAGGAGAAAGTGAAAGAGGAAAAAGAGGAATGAGAAAGGGAAGAAGGAGAAGAGAAGGAGAAGAGAAAGAGGAGGAGAAAGAGAAGGAAAAGGAGGAGAAAGCGGAAGGAAAGGAGGAATGAGAAAGAGAAGGAAAAGGAGGAAAAAGAGAAAGAGAAGGAGAAAACAGAGAAGATGGAGGAGGGAAAGGAGAATGTATTTTAAATGGCTCTCACCTGAAAAAAAGGAGAAAGAGAAGGAGATGGAGGAGAAAGAGAAGGAGGAGAAAGAGGAATGAGAAAGAGAAGGAAAAGGAGGAGAAAGAGAAGGAGAAAACGGAGGAGATGGAGGAGAAAAAGGAGAAAGAGAAGGAGAAAATGGAGGAGATGGAGGAGGAAAAGGAAAATGTACTTTAAATAGCTCTCACCTGAAAATAAGAAGAAAAAGAATAAGATGGAGGAGAAAGAGAAGGAGGAAAAAGAGGAATGAGAAAGAGAAGGAAAAGGGGGAGAAAGAGAAGGAGATGGAGGAGAAAGAGGAGGAAAAAGAGGAATGAGAAAGAGAAAGAAAAGGAGGAGAATCAGAAGGAGAAAACGGAGGAGATGGAGGAGAAAAAGGAAAATGTATTTTAAATGGCTCTCACCTGAAAAGAAGAAGAAAAAGAATAAGATGGAGGAGAAAGAGAAGGAGGAAAAAGAGGAATGAGAAAGAGAAGGAAAAGGAGGAGAAACAGAAGATGGAGAAAGAGCAGGAGGAAAAAGAGGAATGAGAAAGAGAAGGAAAAGGAGAAAGAGAAGGAGAAAACGGAGGAGATAGAGGAGGAAAAGGAGAATGCATTTTAAGTGGCTCTCACCTGAAAAGGAGGAAGAGGAGGAAGAGGAGGAGAAAGAGGAGGAGAAAAAGGAGGAATGAGAAAGGGAAGAAGGAGGAGAAAGAGAAAACGGAGGAGATGGAGGAGAAAAAGGAGGAGAAAGAGAAGGAGAAAATGGAGGAGATGGAGGAGGAAAAGGAGAATGTATTTTAAATGGCTCTCACCTGAAAAGAAGGAGAAAGAGAAGGAGGAACCAGAGGAACGAGGAAGAGGACAAGAAGGAGACGGAGGAGAGAAAGGAAGAGAGCCCACTCTCACCGGTCACTTGTCCGTTGTGCTCCTTCAGCTCGTGGACTTTGTTCCACTTGGTGCCCTCTTTCTTATAGATGTGGACTTCATGGTTGTTGGGGCAGATGGCCAGTTCTGAGGAGGCAAAAGGGAAGGACACATTTCCTGACCATGGGCCAACTTGGGCCCTCCCTCCAGGTGCTTTGGACTCCAACTCCCACCATTCCTAACAGCCGGTAGGCAGTTAGGAATGGTGGGAGTTGGAGTCCAAAACACCTGGAGGGCCAAAGCTCTCCCTTGCTATCCTTGTCCCGCTCTTCCCTCTCCTGCCCGTCTTTGCCCAGGGCCAATGGGAGTTGTAGTGCGACCACACTGGGATGGGATGGGGAGGCGGACGTACGGCTCCGGTCTTTGTTCCAAGCGTGGCAGCTGATCGGCTCCAGCAGGAAGCTTTGGTAAGACATGGCTTCTCAATCTGGGCAGGAAAAAAGCAGAAATCACACCTAAGTTTCATTCCCTGACCCAAGTTTCCTCTAAAGGCGAGTCTACACTGTGCAACGAATGCAGTTTTGACCCCACTTTAACTTCAGGGCTCAATGTCATGGAATAGTGGGGGTTGATCATTTGCAGAGGCAGTCTTCATCCGAGAAAGCTTATTATTATTATTATTATTATTATTATTATTATTATTATTATTATTAGCACAGAGGCACACTTGAGACAGATGTAATGAACAATAAACAAGGAAGTTTACTTACAAGAACAGGAACAGTTCAGGTATTAAGCTTGGCTGTTTCAGAGTATTGTCTTAAAGCGTGTGGTTACATAAGGCGGTTCTGACTTAGTTACATAGGAAATACTTCTTCCTCCCTCCACACAAGATAGTTTCTCTGACAGTAATTCCTAAACCAGCACAGATAGTCCTAGCCTGGATCTATCTCTCTGTTTCTCAGCTATCTTCCTAATAGCTGTGAACTCCTCACTAGCTGTCCCTGCTAGCAACTCTGGCCTATCTCAGGCCTTTCTCTCTAACCCTCTACACCACTCTAAACTCCAAACATGGTTCCAATGTGGATTAATTCAACAGTGTAGATCAGCATTTCTCAACCTGGGGGTCAGGACCCCTGGAAGGGTGTCAAAGGGGTCGCCAAAGACATCAGAAAGAACAGTATTTTCTGTTGGTCATGGGGATACTGTTTGTGAAGTTTTGCCCAATTCCATCGTTGGTGGGGTTCAGAATGCTCTTTGATTGTAGGTGAACTATAAATCCCAGCAACTACAACTCCCAAATGACAGGTAGAAATTATGTCAGTGCTAATTGTTTTTAAGCCGGGAAAACTCACAAGAACCCAGTGATTCTGGCCATGAAAGCCTTCGATCACACAAGATTATTGTTACTCATACTCTCCTCACAGCTCAACAAGATTAGAATAGCCTGGAACCCAGGTCTCAGCGGTGGCCAGGAGAGCTTTTGCACAATTAACACTTGTGCACCAGCTGCGCCCATACCTTGGGAAGTCTGACTTGGCCATAGTGATCTGCGCTCTTGTTACATCCCGAATAGACTACTGCAACGCACTCTATGTGGGGCTGCCTTTGAAGACTGCCCGGAAGCTTCAACTAATCCAATGGTCAGCAGCCAGGTTGCTCACTGGAGCGGCATACAGGAAGCATACAACTCCTCTGTTACGCCAGCTCCACTGGCTGCCAATCAGCTTCCGAGCACAATTCAAAGTGAATTGGTGATTAAAATATGCTTATCGTGGTGATTAAAATATGTTTATCATTCTAATATTGCTATTATTATTATAGTTTCAATTGTTATTATTGTTACTGATGGTTTACATGGCAATGTCTCTATCCTACACGTTCGTGACTCAGAGATCAATCTGCCTTTGGCCTTATATGGTGCGGTCACATCGCTCTGAGTGAGCACTTCCTCTTCCTCTTCCTCTTCTATGTGCTTATCTTTGAGCAGAACAGTTCTGGTTTGGAGATGTGCCTTCCAAGACATGGCTCACCAAGATCGGGGGTTGAAATAACACAACGACAACAATGGTTTCAGTCTTTTTGCACACTCTTACTCAAAATATATCACAAGACTATACTGCATTGCATTCCATGTTAAAACGACCCTTCTGCCTCCGAGCAGAACGAGCTTTTGGCTTTTGAGGGACACAAAGCGCCTCTGAGAACCTCAAAGGGCTCCATTCATTCATTCATTCATGCCCTTGGCAAGCGGTTCCAACTCCAATTAAGGCGTGCTTTGATTGTGCGTTCGCATTAGTGGGGTTTCTACCAAAGGCAACATCGGGTTATCGGCCCCAGATAATAAAGAGGACCCACTAAATGCATGGACATTGAGTTAGGAAGGATCAATGTACTAACTGTACTAATTGAGACAGAGTTTTAAAGTTTGGCTCCAAGGATATGCAGCCCTTCGTTCGCCAACCCTATTAAATTAATGAGGATCCTAACACCTCCCAACAAAGGATTCCCCCAGGCAGGAAGCAGCCAGGCTTTGAAGCTGCAAGGCCATTCAATGCTAATCAAGGTGGCCAATGGCAACGTTCACACTTGCCTCCAACAGACAAGAGTTCTTGCTAACGCCTCCCAACCAAGGATTCCCCCAGGCAGGAAGCAGCCAGGCTTTGAAGCTGCAAGGCCATTCAATGCTAATCAAGGTGGCCAATGGCAACGTTCACACTTGCCTCAAACAGACAGGAGTTCTTGCGAACATCTCCCAACCAAGGATTCCCCCAGGCAGGAAGCAGTCATGCTTTGAAGCTGCAAAGCCATTCAATGCTAATTAAAGTGACCAATGGCAACATTCACGCTTGCCTCCAACAGACAAGAGTTTTTGCTAACGCCTCCCAACCAAGGATTCCCCCAGGCAGGAAGCAGTCATGCTTTGAAGCTGCAAAGCCATTCAATGCTAATTAAAGTGACCAATGGCAACATTCACGCTTGCCTCCAACAGACAAGAGTTCTTGCTAACGCCTCCCAACCAAGGATTCCCCCAGGCAGGAAGCAGCCAGGCTTTGAAGCTGCAAGGCCGTTCAATGCTAATCAAGGTGGCCCATGGCAACATTCACGCTTGCCTCCAACAGACAAGAGTTTTTGCTAACGCCTCCCAACCAAGGATTCCCCCAGGCAGGAAGCAGTCATGCTTTGAAGCTGCAAAGCCATTCAATGCTAATTAAAGTGACCAATGGCAACATTCACGCTTGCCTCCAACAGACAAGAGTTCTTGCTAATGCCTCCCAACCAAGGATTCCCCCAGGCAGGAAGCAGTCATGCTTTGAAGCTGCAAAGCCATTCAATGCTAATTAAAGTGACCAATGGCAACATTCACGCTTGCCTCCAACAGACAAGAGTTCTTGCTAGCGCCTCCCAACCAAGGATTCCCCCAGGCAGGAAGCAGTCATGCTTTGAAGCTGCAAAGCCATTCAATGCTAATTAAAGTGACCAATGGCAACATTCACGCTTGCCTCCAACAGACAAGAGTTCTTTCTCCCACCCTGGACATCATTTCACAGGGATATATATAAACGCCACTTGTCCAGTTTCAAACAGACCTCACAACCTTTGGCGATGCCTGCCATAGATGTGGGTGAAATGTCAGGAGAGAATACTTCTGGAACATGGCCAGGCAGCCCGAAAAATTATAGAAACTGTGTATATTATAATAATAATAATAATAATAATAATAATAGAAATATTATATAATACTCTATGTATTATATAATAATAATAATAATAGAAATATTATATAATATTCTATGTATTATATAACAATAACAATAACATATAATACTCTATGTATTATATAATAATAATAGTAATAACAGAAATATTATATAATACTCTATGTATTAAATAATAATAATAATAATAATAATAATAATAATAATATTGGACATATTAGAATGATAAATATATTCTAATCATGTCGAGCCTTTCCTTGAGCTGTGAGGAGAGGTGGGTAACAACAACAACAACAACCACAACAGGAATAATAGAATCATAAGCATAAGATTTTTGGATGGCATCCTTGAAGTGACTGGATTGACCTTGAAGGAGCTGGGGGTGGTGACGTCCGACAGGGAGCTCTGGCCTCTTGAGCTGTGAGGAGAGGTGGGCAACACCACCACCAACAACAACAACAACAACAGGAATAATAGAATCATAAGCATAAGATGGATGGATGGCATCCTTGAAGTGACTGGATTGACCTTGAAGGAGCTGGGGGTGGTGACGACCAACAGGGGGCTCTGGGCTCTTGAGTGGTGAGGAGAGGTGGGTAACAACAACAACAACCACAACAGGAATAATAGAATCATAAGCATAAGATTTTTGGATGGCATCCTTGAAGTGACTGGATTGACCTTGAAGGAGCTGGGGGTGGTGACGTCCGACAGGGAGCTCTGGCCTCTTGAGCTGTGAGGAGAGGTGGGCAACACCACCAACAACAACAACAACAACAACAGGAATAATAGAATCATAAGCATAAGATGGATGGATGGCATCCTTGAAGTGACTGGATTGACCTTGAAGGAGCTGGGGGTGGTGACGACCAACAGGGAGCTCTGGGCTCTTGAGCTGTGAGGAGAGGTGGGTAACAACAACAACAACAACACCAACACCAACAACAACAGGAATAATAGAATCCTAAGCATAAGATGGATGGATGGCATCCTTGAAGTGACTGGATTGACCTTGAAGGAGCTGGGGGTGGTGACGACCAACAGGGGGCTCTGGGCTCTTGAGTGGTGAGGAGAGGTGGGTAACAACAACAACAACAACAACAACAACAGGAATAATAGAATCATAAGCATAAGATGGATGGATGGCATCCTTGAAGTGACTGGATTGACCTTGAAGGAGCTGGGGGTGGTGACGACCAACAGGGGGCTCTGGGCTCTTGAGCGGTGAGGAGAGGTGGGTAACAACAACAACAACAACAACAACAACAACAGGAATAATAGAATCATAAGCATAAGATGGATGGATGGCATCCTTGAAGTGACTGGATTGACCTTGAAGGAGCTGGGGGTGGTGACGACCAACAGGGAGCTCTGGGCTCTTGAGCTGTGAGGAGAGGTGGGTAACAACAACAACAACAACAGCAACAACAACAACAACAGGAATAATAGAATCCTAAGCATAAGATGGATGGATGGCATCCTTGAAGTGACTGGATTGACCTTGAAGGAGCTGGGGGTGGTGACGGCCGACAGGGAGCTTTGGGCTCTTGAGCTGTGAGGAGAGGTGGGTAACACCAACAACAACAGGAATTATAGAATCATAAGCATAAGATGGATGGATGGCATCCTTGAAGTGACTGGATTGACCTTGAAGGAGCTGGGGGTGGTGACGGCCAACAGGGAGCTCTGGGCTCTTGAGCTGTGAGGAGAGGTGGGTAACAACAACAACAACAACAACAACAACAACAGGAATAATAGAATCATAAGCATAAGATGGATGGATGGCATCCTTGAAGTGACTGGATTGACCTTGAAGGAGCTGGGGGTGGTGACGGCCGACAGGGAGCTCTGGCATGGACTGGCCCATGAGGTCACAAAGAGTCGGAAACGACTGAATGAATGAACAGCAAGCATATTTTAATGATGTTGAGCTTTGCCTTGAGCTGTGAGGATATTGTAGTCCAAGGCATGGGCCAACTTTGGCGCTCCAGGTGTTTTGGACTCCAACTCCCACAATTCCTAACAGCCGGGAGGCTGTTAGGAATTGTGGGAGTTGGAGTCCAAAACACCTGGAGGGCCAAAGTTTGCCTATGCCTGTTCCAGCTTTAGTAAACAGTGCTCCTTCCTGGATTGCTCAAGCAGCACGCAAACAGATTTGCACACCTTTGGAAAGAGCCGTGATCTCACCCAGAAACCGCACAAACACGGGTCTGGAGAAACCGAGTTGGACACGTCACCAACATGGAAGGGGAAGGAAAAAAAAGGAAAGCATTGCAAAGGCACTCCCTAGAAAATATCACATTCCAAGCTTAGGAAAGGTCCTGCCTTTTGGTTTGCAAGCAAATGGAAGACTTTTGAGTTTGGGAGTTTTGCAAAACTTTTGCAAAACTTTTGCAGGGAAGAGTCGACTCTGTGGAAAGCAAGCCTTGCAAACAAAGCAAGTCAAGGAAGTCAGTGGAAATGCTGCATATTTCAGAGCCATGACATCCGGATGTCATTCAAGTGCCAAAGACTAGAGTTGGAAGAGACCTCATGGGCCATCCAGTCCAACCCCATTCTGCCAAGAAGCAGGAATATTGCATTCAAAGCACCCCTGACAGATGGCCATCCAGTTCCTCATGTGGTGGTGACCCCCAACCATAACATTATGTTTGTTGCTACTTCCTAACTATAACTTTGCTACTGTTGCGAATTGTAATGTAAATATCTGATATCCAGGATGTATTTTCATTCACTAGACCAAATTTGGCACAAACACCCAATACGCACAAATTTGAATACTGGTGGGGTTGATTTTGTCACTGGGGAATTGTAGTTGCTGGGATGTGTAGTTCACCTACAATCAAAGAGCATTCTGAGCTCCACCAATGATGAAACTAAACCAGACTTGGCACACAGAACTCCCACAACCAACGAAAAAACCGGAAGGGTTTGGTGAGCATTGACCTTTAGTTTGGGAGTTGTAGTCCACCCACATCCAGAGAGCACTGTGGACCCAAACAATGATGGAACTGGACCAAACTTGGCATGAATACTCCATATGCCCAAATGTGAACACTGGTGGAATTTGAGGAAAACAGGCCTTGGCATTTGGAAGCTGTAGTTGGGGGGATTTATAGTTCACCCACAATCAAAGAGCTTTCTGAACCTTGCCAATGATAGAATAGGACCAGCCTTCCCACACAGAACCCCCATGACCAACAGATAATACTGTGTTTTCTGAGGGTCTTTGGCAATCCTTGACATCCCATTCGCAACCCCTGCAGGGGTCCCAACCCCAGGTTTAGAAACGCTGCTCTAGGTGCATCTACACTGTGTATTTAATGCAGTTTGGCATCACTTTAACTGCCATGGCTGAATGCTATGGGATCCTGGGAGGGCTTAGGCAAGTCGCACTCTCTCAGCCTCAGATGAAACCTCTTCTGAGGCCAAGCTTGCCAAGAAAAGCCCACTTCTTCATACATTGGAATGACTTGAAAACACAACAACACAACTCAGGGTTGCCCTATGTTTTGTTATTGCAAGTCCCAACAGTTTCAATATGTATGTATGTATGTATGTATGTATGTATGTATATGTATATATGCATATGTTGAGAACACAACACAACTGAGGGTCACCCTGTGTTTTGGTATCGCAAGTCCCAACAGTTTCAATATGTATGTATGTGTGTGTGTGTGTGTGTGTGTGTGTGTGTATACATATATAAATCTCCTTCTGATCTGAAAGCTGAGTAGCCCTACAAAGGGAATATATATAAATATACACATGCACATACATATGCATATATATATATATATATATATATATATGCATATGCATATGTATATGTGTATGTGTGTATATATATATATGCATGTGTGTGTGTGTGTGCGTGTGTATCCTTCTGATCTGGAAGCTGAGCAGCCCTACAAAG